>NC_024800.2:18031034-18337495 GCF_000309985.2 Brassica rapa
GGATCATGCGCGACTTCTGAGGTACCGTAAGCCATGCCCGTACCACCAAAAGCAGTGATTCAATCAACATGAGAAAAAGTTTTAGTGTTCCAACATTCTGATTTATGAGCAAAGTAATAAGATACTGGATAGTGTAACGGAGATTACTCCTATAACTACGCTGCGCTACTCAAATGCTCAGGTTAAAAACTACGCTGCGCTACTCAAATGCTCTGCTCAGTTGCAGGAGATGGGTACCCCAATTGATCACATCTCAGGCGCGCCTTTCGTCCTTATTCCGGATGAAAACATTGAGGCCGCCAAGATGGAGTTCAAAGATTTCATCTATGCACGCTTCCATGGTGATTATCCCTCAGTGGGAAAAATTATCGGAGTCGTCAATGTTGTCTGGGCTCGAACTGGTCCTCGAATCTTTGTCCAAAACCTTGGTCAGGGTACTTATCTCCTCCGTGTCACTAATCCAAGAATCCGTGAGGTCCTTCTGTCTCGTACCTGTTGGAATATAGGGGGTCTTCCTATGTTTGTTGCTCCCTGGTCTCCTGAGTACTCTCCGGATGAGCCTCCCCTCACAAGTGCCATAGTTCCTGTTGAGATGCGCAATGTTCCCTACCTGCTGTTCAACAAGGAGAGTCTGAGTCGTATCGCAACGGAAATTGGCAAACCGGAATCCCTTGCCCCTGAAACTGAGCGCAAGGAGAACTTTGAGGTTGCTAATTTGTATGTTCGCGTTGATCTTACATCCCCACTCCCTCATAAGGTTGTCTCCGGATTCTCTAATGGCAAGGAGGTAATGATTGATGTCTCTTACCCCTGGTTGCCTATTAAATGCGATAGCTGCAGCAAGTTCGGTCACATAAAAGAGAGATGCCCGACTGTTGCGAAGGAAGCTTCCTTAAACCAGGCCAGAGATAGGATGTTAGCTCATCAAACATCAGGGAGAAGATCCAAATCTCGCCCGGGTCGTTCCTATGATAAAAAAATCGAAGAATTTGGAAACTCGTTATGTTCCCATTGTCCGTGATACGAATTGTGGAACGGAGCCTCAGGAGAATGATACTGTTTCACCCAAAGCTTAGGAATCTGGTGCTCTAGAGGAGGGTGAAATTTATCAGGAAACTGAGGATCATGAAGCTGATGCTGATAAGTGTGACAGAGTAGTGCAAGATACTGCTCATGGTGGAGTCAGTAATTCGGGCGAAGACAGCAGAGGAAGCGCTGATGTGGTAGTTAGTGATCAACAGTCAGTAAAGGACCGTCGAGGGGATCTGCAAGATGTGATATCGGATAGAGTGGCAGTAGAGGTAATTAGTTCTGAATCATTATCAGAGGCGGTGCCAGCTGCTGTGGTTGAGCTCATTACAGAGGCCTTAGTGTCGAATGTAGATCCTGGTGGCTCTGTAAATTAAGACTCAGATCAAGATGTGGCTAAGCAAGAGGGTACTGAACGTCAAGATACGGCTCCGACACTAGAGGATCAGGATCGTGACAACCTGTTTATTCTGGTTAAGAATAGGAAGAGTGGCCGCAGGGCCATGAGGCGCCAATAAAAAAATTTAATATGTTTTTTGCATGGAATGTGCGTGGACTGAATAGCGATAGACGCCACACGATGACCAAAGATTGGATTAATATCCATAGGCCACTTTTTGGAGCTTTTTTGGAAACTCATATTATGGAGAATAATAAAGAGAGAATTTTAGGAGCAATTCCTCGGGGCTGGAATTTTTTTGGGAATTTTGAGGAGGATGTTTCGGGTCGTATCATCATTGTTTGGGATCCTACCGTCACGATGTGTATCTACCATGCAACTGCTCAATCAGTCACTTTTGGAGCCACTATTCTCTCTGAGAACATTACTCTAACTGTCACATTTGTTTACGGTTTCAATCAAGTGGAGGAACGTAGAGCTTTGTGGGACAGTTTAGTCAAGTTACAGGACATTCTCCGGTTGCCTCGCATCCCTGGTCTGTTATCGGTGACTTTAATCAGATGTTGAGGACTAATCATCACTCAAATCATCTATTATCTCGTGTTGATGAAGCGGGAATGGATGATGCTAATCTCGGGTTGCAGGATGCTCAGTTGTTTGAGGCGCAAGCCAAAGGTCCCCCCTACACTTGGAGGAACATGCAGGATGACAATCCCATCTCTACAAAAATTGATCATGCATTCATCAACCACGCCTGGTCGTCTGCTTTTCCTGACTCCTATGCAGAGTTTTTGGATCCCTCTCAGTCGGATCACGCCCCTTGCCTTCTTCGGATGCCTTCAATCAGACGACTGGTCGTCAACCCCTTTAAATTCTTCCACCATGTGATTGATCACCCTGAGTACGCAGAGACTGTTGCTGACAATTGGAAATGCGATGATATAGTGGGCATTGATCAGTTCAAGTTGGTCCGCTTGCTCAAGAAGTTGAAGCGACCGTTGCGCAGTATTAACAAGCGGCACTTCAGTGGCATATCTCAGAGAGTAAAGGGTCAGAAAGAGAAGGTAGATGCACTACAGCGGGTCCTCCTTACCTCTCCAGAAAACGCTACAGCGGCAGAGGAACATGTTGAGAGAGATAAGTTGAATACTCTATTAAAGGCTGAGGAGAAGTTTTACAGACAAAGGTCTAGAGTTCGTTGGGCAGACGTTGGGGATCGTAACACACCCTTCTATCACAGAACGGTTTCTCAGCACGCGTCAAGGAATCATATTCATTATCTTAAAGATACTGATGATCGCATGCTGTTTTCGATGGATGATATAAAGGCTCATGCTGCAAATTATTTTCAGGGGATTCTAGGTTCAACGGTGCTTCCGTTCTCTGCGGCCTCCTCTGAAGACTTGACATCCCTCTTACCGTTTCGATGTACTGAGCTTCAACAGAATTATTTAAAACGCGAGGTCACTGCAGCACAGATCAAAGCCACGTTGTTTTCCATGCCCATGAATAAGAGTCCGGGTCCGGATGGTTACTCTGTGGAGTTTATCAGAGCTTCTTGGGACACTGTGGGTGAAGATGTCATCAAGGCGGTTCGTGAATTCTTCAGGAACGGTAAATTGCTAAAAGATATGAACACAACTGCTATATCTTTGATTCCTAAGAAGCCAGAAGCTTGTTCATTGAGTGACTTCAGACCCATCAGCTGCTGCAATATTGTCTACAAGCTAATCTCGAAAATCATTGCGAACAGGCTTAAACCTATTCTGTCTGAGTGTGTTAGCCCCAACCAGGCCGCTTTCTTAAAGGGTCGCAGTCTCGGGAGAATGTACTTTTAGCAACTGAGCTCATCAAAGATTATAACAAATCCTCTTGTCACAAGAGCGCTATGCTAAAGATAGATATTCATAAGGTTTTTGACACAGTCTGTTGGGATTTTGTCACCAAGGTGCTTGCGGCTCAGGAGTTTCCTCCTATGTTCATTGCTTGGATCCAAGAAGGCATATCATCGCCTAGATTCTCGGTTGCAATAAATGGTGAACTGGCGGGGTTCTTTGAGGGCAAGAAGGGTCTTAGGCAAGGAGACTCAATTTCCCCATATCTGTTCATTATGTTGATGGAGGTTCTTTCTCGTCTATTAGATCGCGCCCAAGCTGAAGGCTCCTTTCGCTTGCACCCACTTTGTTCTGACCCGAAGCTAACCCATTTATTATTTGCGGATGATCTCTTGGTGTTCTCTGATGGCTCTAGGACGTCAACTGCTGGCATTAAAGAGACTATGAATCTTTTCAAGAACTGGTCTGGACTGGATATAAATGAGACAATGTCAGAGATCTTCTATGGAGGGTATTCTGACATCCAAAAGTCAGTTTTAAGTGATCTCTCTGGTTTTCAGCGTGGTGAGTTTTCGACGCGGTATCTTGGTCTGCCCCTAAGCCCGAAGAGAATTTCTGCAGCTACGTTGCAGCCGTTCGTTGATCGAATAACCTCAAAGCTGCACTCCTGGACAGTAAAGTTTCTATCGTTTGCAGGTAAGGTGAAGATGATATACTCTGTTATCTATGGGATGGTCAACTTTTGGAGTTCTATTTTTGTATTACCGAAATGGTTTTATGCAAAAGTGGACTCACTATGTTCTGGGTTCCTATGGAAGAACAACACAACATCTGCGATTGGGGCCAGAGTCTCTTGGGTTAATATTTGTAAACCAAAATCAGAGGGTGGTCTAGAAATTATACAGCTTGAGGAATTTGAGATGGTATTTAGACTGAAGAGGGTGTGGCTTTTCTTCTCTGAGTCTGGGTCTCTTTGGGTTCCTTGGCTAAGGAATAATAGGTTTGGTGGTCGCTCTTTCTGGCAAATTAATGATGCTCAGAGATTCTCTTCCACTGTTAGAAGTATGCTTCAACTGAAGCCGGACCTTCAAGGATTTCTCCGCTGCAGCATTGGTGACGGTAAAACAGCAATGTTTTGGTATGACTATTGGACAGAGTTGGGTCCGTTACTCTTACTGTTCGGTTCATCAGGCCCTAGAACTCTAAGGATTCCGCTTAATGCTACGGTCTCTCAAGCAGTTAGCAATGGCCACTGGAATCTACCGCCCGCTCGGTCGGATATTGCAGAAACACTCCATGTTATCCTATCAACCACTAGAGTCCCGACTGATGCGAATGGCAAAGATGCCTACTTGTGGAGAAACCAGTCCGGAGGCTTTGCTGCGTCCTTCTCGTCGCGTGTGACATGGAAGAGGCTTCGCACGCCTAACCCTTCAGTACAGTGGCACTCATTTGTTTGGTTCAAGGAGGAGATTCCTCGCTGTTCTTTAATCTCCTGGACCGCGTTCCTTGGCAGGTTACCGACACGAGACCGCTTGATATCATGGGGACTCTCTGTTCCACCAGGTTGTGTCTTTTGCACTTCAGCAAATGAATCCCATAACCATTTGTTTTTTCAATGTGCTTTTGCGGCTGCTATTTGGCTTCGATATTGTGGCAGGTACATGGCGTCACCTCCAGCTTCATTGGATGCAGTTATGGTGCAGTGTCGCAACCTCCAGGGACCTCAAGCTCGACGTGTGGTGGTTGTTTTGAAGCTCCTCTGTCAAGTCATCGTCTACAACCTGTGGCGTGAACGGAATGCTCGCATCTTCAGGGACGTGAGGATGAATCAAGACGGTTTCTTCAGAGTGGTGGATCGTTCCATGCGTGATCGGCTCCTTTCCCCTTCTCTCGTATCTTCCTCATCTCCCTCCTTGCTGGAGTTGTATTTTTGGTTCCTTTCCCCTTATAGTTAATGCAACTTCTCTCTCTCATTCTCCTTGTAATAAGTTGTGTTTCACAACATTGTAAAACCTTTTGAAAAGCTGGTATAAATCTTAACATTTAGACCAAAAAAAACAGATTACTCCTATAAGATTACAACACTATTCAATATTTTTCCATCAGTTTTCTTACAATGATTGTGTAGCATTTTTTATTTATTGTTAAAGTCAAAATGATTATGTACTACATATTCTCGATTTTTCTATTTCTATACTTTTGGTATCTCCACATAAAAAAAAACTGAAGTAAAAACTGATTGTTATAATGTCGTCTTCACATTCGTAAAAAAAAAAAAACAAGAGACGATCAATTAAGCCATACAAATGGATCCACTTTCTTTGCCTGATATACATGAAAGTGAATTGTTTCCCTTGAAATGTACGTATATTATCCTTCACAATATATAGTACAAAGTTGTTGAGAGATATCAGAATATACTCTCATATCTTACAGAAATATAAGAGAATAATATCTTAACTATTCAGATATAGTTATCTTATGTAATACCCTTCCGCAGTTGCACGCACGCCAAGACTGGATCTGAAGCTTATGAACAATGAAGATGGAAGACCTTTGGTTAAAATGTCAGCATACTGAAGTGTTGAAGGAATGTGAAATACTCGGACCTCTCCCATAAGAATTATTTCTCTCACAAAGTGGATGTCTATTTCAACAGCTTTGTCCGCTGGTGTTGAACGGGGTTTCAAGATAGTTAGACGGTGCTCACATTATCACAATAGACAACAGTGGCCTGACAAAGTGGTTTTCCCATTTCGAGAAGAAGGTTCCTTAACCAACAAGCTTCTGCAACGACATTCACAACTCCTTTATATTCAGCTTCCGCACTCGAACGCGATACCGATGGTTGCTGCTTTGCTGACCATGAGATTAGGTTATCTTCCATGTATATACAGAATCTAGAGGTTGACCTTCTTGTTGTAGGACAACCTGTCCCGTCCGCATCCGTATAAGTTGTGAGAGCCATGCTCTGTTTCTTGAGGAGTTGGAGACCCATTGTTTTGGTGCCTTGAAGGTATCTTATTATACGCTTAAGGGCATGTAAATGAGGCTCACACGGTGCATGCATGAAGAGGCAGATTTGTTGTACGGCATAGGAGATATTCGGGTCGTGTAAAAGTTAAGTACTGCAATGCACAAGCAAGACTTCGATACTCTGTCGCATTCGCAACTGGCTTGCATGTATCTACTGCAAGCTTTGATTTCAAGTCCACCGGGGTCGAGCATGGCTTGCATTCAGACATTCTAGCCCGTTGGATTATCTCTGCAGCATAGCTTGCTTGCGACAAGAACAGCATGTGCTGGTATTGGGTTAGATCATGGTTGCCATCTTCAATGTCCAAGACAAAGGGAATTTGGTTTTTGATGTTGGTAACTCCGTAGGCACGTTCGAGTTGTGCGGGAGCAGCAGCCATGATAGAGAATATATAGAAGAAATTAGAAGTGAAAGAAGAGGTTTTGCGGAAAGAGAAGAAGAAGAAAAGAGAGGCGCAGAGAATTAAAGTGGTTCTGGATCGCTAGAACCCTCTGATACCATGAAAGTGAATCATTTCCCTTGGAATGTACGTATATTACTCTTCACAATATATAGTATAAAGTTGTTGAGAAATATCAGAATATACTCTTGTATCTTACATAAATATAGGAGAATAATATCTTAACTATTCAGAGATAGTTATCTTATCTAATAATACATATTTGATTTCTTGGAGATCTCACATTTTTTCCAATCTTTCTACGATCATCAAAGCGTCACGAGTCTTTCGCTATTACTCATGTTCGTTTCATAACCGCTAGACTCAGCGTCGGCGTCAATAAATTAACCGTTCGAGTCTCAGCGGCAATTAATGGTGAATGAAAGAGACGCTGAAATTAATGACGTTACCGGCGTTCCACTTTTTTGTTTCCGTAATTCTTTAGCGTCTATTTCAACTTTTGATTCTATTATTTTGGTGTCCGTCGCGTTACCTTTTATTGCCGGCAGCGTCTACCTTTTATTGCCGGCTGACGCTGCTTCTAGCGGTTATGAAACGAGGAGGGTATTATACTATTATCAAACCCAACCCCAAAATTTCGACTTCTACCTACCTCCCCTCTCATTTTTTATCATCATGGTACAATCGAATTATTTTAATCTACGTGCGGAATTGCGGGCCTTTGGTCCATTTATTTCACTTCCCACCTACCTAACTAGCCCAAAAGATTACAGATGTATTAAATATTCAAGAACCATCAACATCTAACCCGTAAGGCCACCATACTCGTTATCTCCAAAAGAGAATAATATAAAATGAGAAACTCCACACATAGCACAACTTCCTTGACGACTCCATCAAGTGTAAATAACAAAACTCAACTAACCAACCAACTTATTCATCTCTCAAATAAAAATCATAAATTTACAGTGTAATCATAAAACTTTACTGGAGCTAAATTTTCCAAAAAACCCTTATTTAATAAATAAATAATCATTTATCGAACCATCTCCCTCCTCCTCCTCATCTCCATTTGTACCAATTCTCTTGCTCCTTGAATCTCCTAAATACTCCATCTAAGGCCACATCGAAAGCATCTTTGAAAGTCTCTAATCCGTTCAGAGACTTTGCGTACACCAAATTCGGTATCAACTCGATCACTTTTTCCCGCATTCTCCGCACATCTTCTTTGCTGAACCGTTCCAACACTTCCTTTATAGATGTCGTCCCGTTTTTCACCTCATTCCGGTCTATGTAAACCGAGTAGCTACCCAGCTCCTTCGGTAAAAACCACTGATACTGCATGTAAGCGGTTCTACGCCAAAAGAAAACCGGAATAGAACCGGCTAACATGCAATCGAAAATCGAGCGGCGCGTGAAGCTATCTCCACGTGGCTGAAGGCAAAAATCAGAGCCGAGAAACGTCTCCAAGATCGCCGACGAGCCATTCGAGCATTTTCCTCCGGTGCAATCCACCGTCCGGCAAGCTCCTTGCGACTCCTTGCAGTGATCGAGAAGCATTCCTCTAAAATCGTTCTGAATCCCGGCGCGTGGCGCTCCGGCGAAACAGAACAGCGTCTTGCGATGGCGATTCCTGACGAAATCCTGCCATTTCACGACGTCGGAGTCAGATCGAGGGTGGAATCCGGTGGGGTACGGTACACCGACGTCGAAATGGTCCCAAGAGTTACGCTCAATGAGAAGGCGCGTGATGTTACGCATCCCCGGGATGTAGATACAGTTAGATCCCCAATCTTCGTCTTTGGTTCTGCGAAAATCCCATGTGATGCGACCCATGGTAATGAAATGATCCCATCCGTTGGATCTATTCCAATAAGGTTGTTCCCTGACCCACTCAGTCATCATCTTACAATGACGGTCGCGATCAGCCGCCGCGTAATTAGACCATAAATATTGACCGACAGCGAGTCCAGCGTAGAACGGGATGTAGAACGCCGTCGCGGACTCCGGATCATAAGTCCGGCAACGGTGGTTGAGGATCCGGTTGTGGAAGATGATCTCGGAGACGAACTGATCAGTCCAGAACCATGAAGGAACCAAATCGTCAGGGATCACGCCTTTCAACGACGTCGCTTCTTTGCCGAAGCCGTCGTTGGAAAGCGCGTCGCAGCGAGAGCTCCACGGGTTGAGATTGTCGCACTCTTGCAGGATCACTTCGTTGAAGATCTTCGGCATGTCGTAGACGAACACCCGACCCGTTTCGCATCGCCCTGAGTCGTCGGGTTCGGAGCGGGTTCGGGTGGGTAGAGACTCGTCCGAGGTTAAGAGGGGCTCATCTGAGGTGAAGAGAGACTCGATGGAGGAGACGGAGACGGAGACGGCGGGGGATGGGAAGTTCTCAGGGGAGCGACGGCTGGGGAAAGCGATGGAGCGGAGAGTGAGGAAGAGGAGGAGCTGGAGACAGAGGAGAGAGAGGATGAGCCATGTACAGTGGCTCCGGGAGGCAGAGCGGTTAGCGGACGAGTTTCCGACAGAGTTGAAGGAGATTTTCTGATCAGTGTCGGTGGTGGTTTTGTCTGGTGTTCTCGATTTCTTAAGGAGGCGTTCAGGACTGGTTGGATTTGAGACGGGGAGCATAGTTATCAATTAGGAGGGAGAAGGGAGAGATTCCGTCGCCGGAAATATTGGATACGTTGCGAAGACGAAGCTAAAATCTCCGGGAAAGGAGAGACGTTCTTTATGTGGTTCTCGTTGATGGCGTAAAGCTAAGTAGAGAGAAGAGTTTTAAGAGTGCTCGAGAAACAAGGAGATTCTGTTTCCTTTACCTTTTTTAAATGTTCTGTAATAAAAAAAATGGAAACTATATTTAATTCGCTTCGGCTGCTACCAAACTATCTCACGGTTCACGATTTTATCTCAAAACTTTCACGAGTTTGTAAACTCTCCCTACATCGTTGAAAGATAAGTGTAATAATAATGAATTTTATTTCCATTATTCATCCTCGATCAAATCATGATTTTTACGCAGATCTGGTAATTCGAATCCTCTACCTAACAATTTAATGTTTGAAATTTTATTGCTAATGATTGAAATATATCATTAAATTAACGACTACAAAACATGATTTAATTGTCACAAATAACCATTGACATTTGCAGAACATAAATTATGCTGTTTGCGCAGTAGACCATTGTGTTAAGCTCCATGATTTTGGTAAGAATAGATGTATAAAGATGTCAATTTTGTTGTCAGATTGGGTCTAAATAAACAAATTAAAACTTTGGGTGATAATACTAAAGTTTTAGAAGATGGAGGTCCTGATTAGTACACTGGTAATATTAATTTTATCAAGGTGTTGGAAGCATTACGGAGTGGAAGGACATGGACACGTGCCTGTGAGATTAACCGTCTATGCCGGCAACCGACAAGGGAAGACCACAGGAGCCGGTGAATACTGAACACTTGGAACTCAGCCGTTACAGACAACGTGTCCTTGTAGAAACAGAAACTATTATCTTAGATTATATTTTTCTATTTATTAACATAGGTTGTGTCAGAAACTAACTATTAGTTGCCTCTCAACCACGTTTTCCTTCCGCAGAAAAGGAAAAAAATCACACTAAAATATACTCCATATGCAGTATGTTTAGAAACATCACCTTAAAAAATCACCGATATCTCTGTTTTTAAAAATTTAAAGCGTTACGATTAAAATTTGTAACGGAATACAAAGGCGGAAGATGCACCGAAACGGTGATGTTTACGTGTAGGTGACAGATTAGAGTGAACTGTGTGATGTTGAAAGTATTAGCTAAGCGTCATGTGAGCTTTGTGGCCATGCTTCTTCAAACCACGAGTTATGCCGCATGACGTGTCACATACTCCAACTTCTTGCCGACAAATATTGTTTTTATTGATTGATGACATTAGTTTATTTGAGTACTTTGATTTGAATACATATTTGTAAACCGGAGAAGACCGCAAAACGGAAACTGATTCTGATTATACTCAAGCCCAAGCGCATAGTGAACTCAACTTAACTCGGTTCGGTTCAGAATTTGGTCTACCTCTATCGGAAAACATTTGTCGTTTTCATATCTAACATCAACTTTGGCCGTTTTGGTGTAATAATTAACAAATCACGGCAAGCGTTTTTCTGTGGGTCAATGTCTAATAATTTATCTTTAAACTTGTCGGTCATGTTTCGTGAAAGTGAAGAGACTATTAAAATGACCGAGATTAGAATAATAGATCGTGGCATGTGGTAATCAAGACAAGAAACACAAAAATAAGAATGTAACATTATACAATGTACACTAGTTCAGTAAATTTGTATATAAACGAGCAAACGGCATATCACCAAACATTTTTTATATAACGCACAAATTTAAATAAGAGAGTCAATGAAACCAAACATTTTTGTTGGCAAGTAAAAGAACGAAATGAATGCCTAAACAAAATTAGAAAAAATGTATTGTCAACATACATGGTTCCAACTCAGAAAAGCAAAGTTACAATGACCCCAAGAGGACGAGATTAGGGTCAACGTACGTTTCAAATATAAGCGCCGCATCTTTGTTGTACCACACAACGTCGAATCGAGTTTATATATTAATTTTGTAAAATGTTCTATTCCATCCGGGTCAAAATGTACGTTTGAAATGATTTTTTATTTTTTGAAATGATTTTTTATTATTTCATAATAGATGATGTTTTCAACATATCTAAATAATTTTATATTTATAAAAAAAACTGTATAACCAATTATATTTTTAACATTTACATTTATATTTACAATTAAAAACATTATATTTAAATATTATTCTTGAGTAAAACATACTCTTACTTCTTATTTTATATGTACATTGATATAAAACATCATCTAATATGAAACATGTGAAGTATATAGTTTTAAATAAATATAATATATTAAGAGATCTTCGACCTATAACACTATTATAGTGTTAAGATTACACTATTTTAGTGTGATATCAACACTAAAAACTTTTTCATTTCCAACCTAACTCCAAAATACTATTTTAGTGTGATTTTTACACTAAACTTCTCCAATCCAACACTAAAAGTTACACTATTTAGTGCAATACTATAATTTCATACCAAATTTAGTGTGGAAGGTGCAGCCCACGGATAGACCCTCCCCCAGATATTCAAATGGGCTGAAAAGTAATAGTCCATATCCGTATAGGTGACCAGGAAAATGTGACTTAGTTTCGCATAGCAGGTGGATCGAACCTGAAATGTGATGACATCCCAAACCCTTCCCCTTACCACTTGACTGGGAGCTTGTGGTCGAGTGGTAAGGGGAAGGGTTTGGAATGTCACCACATTTCAGGTTGGATCCACCTGCTATGTGAAACTAACTCGTATTTTTCTGGTCACCTATACAGATATGGGCTATTGCTCATTTGAATATCCGGGAGAGGGTCTATCCGTGGGCTGCACTTCCCATCCAGAGGTTAGGTCTGTGTCTTTAATAGACTCAGGTTTAACTTTTTTCAGTTCAAAAAGAAAATTGATGTAAATATATAGTATCACACTAAAATGATGTAATTTTTAGTGTTGGACTGGATATGTTACACTAAAATAATGTGAAAGTCACACTAAAATAGTGTTTTGGAGTTGGGTTGGAGATGGCCTAAAAATACTATTGGTATTAATATTGTTGGAGCTATACAAAAAATGAGATGTGCACTGTTAAGTAAGGATATTGGGTAGTTAGGAACCTGCTCAATAGGAATACAATAGAGGCACATATAGAACTTAGTATCACAAAACTTCAAGCCTTTGCTTGGAAGATATAAACTCCACCAAAAATAAAACATAATATTTGAAAAACGATACCTGGATAACTAGCAGTGACAAGCAAATTGACACATAATCATATGCGATGTGACAATCATTGTCCTAGATGTGGAGCAAAGGATGAAACTATAAACCATGCTATCTTTGAATGTCTCCCAATTCTACAGATATGGACACATGTAGCAACCCCAACTCTGCCCTTAGTGTTTTCTAGTGCAAGTCATTTCACGAATATGGATTATTTATTTTGGCGGAAGAACGATATTGAAGATCTTGAGCTAGATAAAGATTCATACCCTTGGATCATATGTATATTTGGAAAGCAAGAAATAACAAATTGTTTAAAGGGATGGACATGGACCCATTGAAAACTGTCTGGTATGCTGAGTCAGAATGCCATGCTTGGTTTGATGCGAATCGTAAACAGGAGGATCCGACGGAACTACAATGTCCAGAACAAGCACTAATCACTGAAAGATGTATGATAGATTGATGATCATGGACACATGACGCACTCTTTAGTGGTTATGGATAGACATAGACAAATTCCTTATGAGTAACTCAACTTTTGGGAGCAAGGAACCAGCTGCGAAGAATCTCACCACTTTACTCGGAACTCGAGGCCTTTTCATGGACAATGGAGTGCATGCTAACACATTCGACGTGTCAGACTTTTTGCACCGATTGTAGGATCTGGTCTCAATGATTCAAGACTCCGAAGCATGACCTAACTTTTCTACTAAGCTAAAGGAGCTGTTGAAGCTAAAGAGTATATTCACTAAGTTCTCGATTTTTTTATTTCCCTTGTTCTGAAAATGTATTTTCTGATTCATTAGCTAAGATAGCACGTTCTTTTCACATGGACTTGTACTATATTGGTTGTTCTATTTCGGTTTGGTTCCCTAGACCACCTCAAGTCTGAGTAATAAAATAACCATTTGAGGAAAAAAATATAATATGTTGAAATCTCCACTTGAAAAAGAGTAATAATTAGGACACATCAACTCGCAGTTTGAGAATCGAGATTGGTACATAACTTAAGAACAAGAAACAGCGTGATAGACTCCCATGTCTCTAACAATGTAAGCATAATTTAATGTTTTAAATATCAATTAGTGCATTTTTGACAAAAAGAAAAGATTAGTGAACCCTCTCTCGCATCCTAAAATTTAAAGTTGATTTTTTTCGGCGTCAGCTACTGTGTGAGCGCACATGCTGGTACCAAAACATCCGTCTATCGTATTTTTTGTTCATCTGTCTTCTGCTTCCTCGATGTCAATTCTTTTCTATCGTCTTTCTCGAGGTTGTGCTTCTGGAGAAACATCTGATTAAGGTTTCATTCACGGGTAGGCTCTGAGACAATCTTATGTTTCTATTAGTTATGGAGTCTGGGCACAGAGGTGCAGTGCTGGCTCTCGGTGGAGTCAGCATTTAGAATAAGAAAAGGGAAATTTTCATTTCTGGTCCTCCTTCGTGAGGCATCAGCGAGTGGGCGGTGGTAGGATAGCTTCTTCGTCAGATCTGGTGTGTGGTCTTTCAATATATCTGATTCGGGTATGGATGTGTTGTGGCTTAAGTTTGTGGTTTGGTGGCGTTTATCTTGGAGTTTCGGTGCACTTCTGCCTCTAATCAATGCTTGGAGAGCTCAGAAAGTTTCTTCAACTCGGATGCGTGTCTAGGTGTGCGGTTTTCCTTCCCATGTTGGTGATGTGGTCGCAAGCTCATTGAGAAGTGAAGGTATGTTACTTGTGTTGGTCATCTATCCGTAGTCAATATCACGATCCCCTGGTTTAGGAAACTATTGTTATAGCTAACACATAAGGCTAATGTATATAAAGTTTATTGCATTTGTCCATTATTTATACAATAAATATAGATTTTTTACATGGTATCAGAACACATTGGTAACCCTAATATTTCTATGGCCGCCATCTCCACTCTTATTCTTCTTCTTTCTCGCCTAATCACCATTGTTGCTAATGCTGAAACTCACAATGCTACTCAATCATCTCTTCTCAACGTCAACATGGTTAACATAGCAAAACTCAACTCCACCAACTTCATGACATGGAGCCTTCAAATCCATACTCTACTCGACAGCTACGATCTCGTTGGTTTCATCAATGGATCTCTGTCTGTACCAGAATAGACTCTCACCTTCGACAACTAAAAAACACTGAACCTAAACTACATAAAATGGAGACATCAAGACCGTCTAATCTACAATTGTCTCATTAGAACACTTTCACCATAAATCCAAACTCTTGTCACCAATACCAAAACATCTGATGATGTTTGGAAATCGCTCAGTGCTACGTATGCAACTTCAAGCCAAGGCCATATCCAACAACTGCGATTGCAGCTCAAGCACTATACCAAATGTGACAAAAATATTAATGATTACTTGAGGGGTTTCACTAGTCGCTTTAACCAACTAGCGCTCCTAGGTAAACCGTTAGACCATGAAGACAAAATTGAGTACATCATTGATGGAGTCGCTGAGGATTATAAATTTGTGGCTCAGAAAGTTAAGGGTCGTGATACCTCACCCTCTGTTGTTGAGATTCATGAGAAACTCACCAAACAAAGAAGCAAAGTTGCTGACATTGTTTGTTCCTGCTTCAAGCTTTGTTTCGATCACTGCTGATAGACCATGTATTTTACCCAATTTTAACCATGGTTTATGAGTGTTTTAAGATATATTATTACTATATAGAATCTATTTAGAGTAATTACAGGTTCAAGTACTAACTAGAAGAAAGTGATGTATTTGAAGTTATTTGGAGACGTTTTGAGCTTTGGTGGATGGCCGATTATTTGTCAGAATATCGACCAATAGTTACCAAGGAATATCGATCGATAGTGAACTCCTCATATCGATCGACGGCGAAGCCACCCGAGAGTTAATAACAAATTAGAAGAATTAAAGTTTCATAAAAGTTTCAATAGTTACATTTTAAGTCCATGGCCGCCTGTTAAGCTATTTATTAGGGTTTTGTATCATTTTAAAGGCGGACTTGCCTAGAGACCTTTTTGGACCTAGTTTGGAGGAAGAAAGAAGCCACCATTGAAAGGAGAGAGCTTAGAATTGGAGAGAGATATCAACACTGCAAAACAAAGAAGATCTTGAACTCCCTTGCTTTTATTCATTTTGTTGCTTACTCTATTTACTCATTTTATTTAAGTATTATTCAGACCATCATAACTATGTGTTCCATGAATATGTCTGAGTAATCCTTATTGTTAGATTTAAGTTTCTCAATAGATTGATAAATGTATTACTGACAACAACAATTTTTAGGGTGTTTGGAAATATAATTATTTCATCTAGTTATGCTTAAAGCTAAGTTTAGGATTGATCACCCTTTAAACTTAGATCTTAGGATTAATTGGGATCAAGCTATTGCTTAACTCAATACCTGGAAATAACTAGTATGATCTAACTGACTAGATACAGACGAGAGTTAGTCTAGTGAGTTAGAGAATTTAGATCAAACCTATCCGTAAAGCTTTCTGGAAGAAGTATCGATCGACGCACTGATAGCCCTGTCGATCGATATTTTGAAAGGTGCATCGATCGATATTAATAAAGAATTATCGATCGACACTTTCTCGTGATTAACATACGAGAGTTGAAATCCGAGATCCAGATTAGATAATAAGTTTGATTATATCTAAAGTTTGAATTCAAGAATGATTAATATCTATAAACCTTTAAAAACCCAAATTAAGTTTTACTTATCATAACTGAGAATATATCTGAATCTAGCTATTTCTCCCAACTGTTAACAACCTCAAAACAAATCAATCGAGCTATATACTTGCTCACCACTCCATTAACTGCTTTAAAACTTATAAACCATTTAATCTAGATTTATTTCAAGACCATAATCTATTGTGTAATCCTAGAGTCTCTATGGATTCGATCCCTAAGTACTACATCCGAACCTCTTATTTGAGAGATTAATTAATTCCTTAGAGTAATTTGAGTGATATCAACTGCCATGGCAACAACTCGTCTAAAGCAGTACCAGAACAAACAGTATTGCAATAACAATAAAAAAAATGAAGCACTAACAAGTCACAACAAGACATTAACAACAACTCAGCCAAGCAAGAAAATCTTCAATATAAAGGCTATCAGAGATGATGTCAAATATGTAGCATTTTTGGCCATAGCCCAAACGATGTCCTCAGCTGCTACAACAAAACAGTTCTAGCTAAAATTCATCTTCGTTTCATCCATGGCAGCCAAAATCTAATATGGTGGTTGCGTCTCATAACTCAACAAATGCATGGATGATGGCTTTGGAGAAATTCATCACCTCACTAGCGATCTAAACAACATGGCGCTTCATCAAGCTAACAATGGCAAAGACTTGATTCCCATTGGATATGGAACTGGTTTGTCAATCATCCACACCAATTCTCTTTCTCTTTGTTCTCAAACTCGAAACTTGATCCTCGATATTTTTTTGTACATTCCAAACATTAAAAAGAACATTATCACTGTCTATCGCATATATAATGCTAATAAATTTTTGGTTGAATTTTACTATGCTCACCTTTAGGAGAAGGATCTCAACTCGGCGGTTCCGTTAATCCAAGACAAGACCAAGGATGAGTTGTATGAGTGGTCAGCTCAACCTTCTACCATTTAGTGTTTCTTTGCCTCAACCACACCAAAAATAACCATGCATGATTGACAGTTTTGCCTAGAACATCCCTCTGCTTCTATTCTTAAAACCATTGTTTCCAGTTTTTCCTTATTTTTTGTGTAATATGTAACTCACAACTCTATATACTCAGGTTATGCTATCAACAAAACACAAAAATTATCTTTTTCCCAAAAATTTATTACATCATCTCGTTCCCTACAATATATATACACATACCTTCTAAGCTCTCCTAACATCTCAGCTGACGGATACAAGTATTACATCGTACTTATTGATCATTGTACCCAGTATATATCCAATAAAATAAAAGTCACATGTTTGTGACACATTCAAGACATTCAAATCCCTGGCACTTTAACATCAAGATTGAAGCGTTATACAGTGATAACAGAGGAGAGTTTGTAGTTCCACAAATGGTTCTAATATAAGCCGACATCTGTCATTTGACATCTTCACCTCAAACACCTAAGCAAAACGATATTTCAGAGAGAAAACACAGACATGTAGAGGAAACCGGCCTTACACTTCTCACTCATGGTGTGATGTCTCACTTATACTGGACTCTACAACATCCCCTTACCTTATCAACTGTCTACCAACCCCGATTCTCAAAATGGACTCTTTCTTTCAGAAGATATTTGGAACGCAACACAACTACAACAAAATCCGAGTCTATGGTTGTGTTTGTTTCCCTTGGCTAAGCCCATACAATGCTCATAAGATGGAAGAGAGGTCAATCCCATGCATCTTCTTCGGTTATTCACCAACTCAAAGTGGAAACTTATATCTACAACCAAATACCAGACGAATCTATGTCTCTCGACATGTGAGATTCGACGAAAAAGCCTTTCCACTCAAAACATCTATGCTCATCAACCTTCCTCACAAAACCCAACTGATACTTCCATGCCCATACCATCACCATTGGTCATCATAATACCTAATCCGCAACCACTCCTAACACCAAAACCTCACCATCCACTCGTACATCAAACGGAACCAACAAACTTGAATTCTCATATGCAAGTACAAGAAACTTCACTGGCACTCATCAACTAAAGCCCCATCAACACATCTGTAACAACGCCGATAACTCAGACCACCTCGTCATCTTCACCAACTGATACAACACAGCCACATTCGGCTTCTTCATCTCACAACACTGCTGTTAGTGATCAACAAACATTAACTGCAACAAAATCAACGGACTCAACATCGCAACCTCCAGCGCAAATTAATCAGCATCATATGCTCACTAAAAGAAAAAAACAGATCAGCAAAACAAATCCTAAATACAACTATGCGGCGGCTCTATCACCGATCATCCCGACATAACCTAATACCATTACTCAAGCTTTGAAAGAACAAAATGTGGTGTGAGTAAATGTCTACAAAAATGGATGCATTTTCTCCCAACCATACCATTGATCTTGTACCAAGACAACCACATCTTAATGTAGTTGGTTGCAGATCGATCTACAAGAACAAATTTCATACAATTGGAACTCACAAGCATTGCAAATCTAGACTTGTTGCGAAAGGTTACAATCAGGAGTTTGGACGAGATAACACTGAAATATTTAGTACAATAATAAAGACTATGACTCTCCGCCTTGCTCTTGATGCCGTTTTAAGCAATTCAATAACTTGATGTTAACAACGCTTTTCTTCAAAGAACCTAGACATAAAATGTATATATGGAGCATCCTCTAGGTTTCATTGACACTGACATACCAAATTATGTTTGCAAACTGAAGAAAGAGATATATTGTGACACCTCTGATCGTAGATGACCCGAAATGAAACGGTCGATGTTCATGTTCCTCGATGATCGATCCGAGGTTCTAAAAATACATCTGATTGCCTTAGACCAACAACCAAAGAACACCAATGCTCCAATCGTATATCACTCTAGGCTTCTCAACCCGAAAAAAAGCAATATATGATTGTTAGTTCGTCCGAACATGGACTAATATCATATGGAAACCGTACTGTAAAAACATTCTTTATATATAGTTCAAAAGCATCTTACAAATTTTGTTATAAATTAACCTCGAGGTTTTCGGTCAACAAATCTTATACATAAGAAATATCAAAAAGACTTTGCAAGGATAATAAAACTACCGCTGGAAAATATTGTTCCTTCCGGTCCTAGAGTAAGGTATCCCGCCAATTGGTTACCTGTATCACAAATGTGTCATGAGTAACTAGTTTACTTAGTGAGCATAGTCCCACACCCCAACGTATATTAATAATATCTCGAGCAATCAACTCCATTTGTATGTACTGAAAATATATTCCATAACTAATAAAAAAACATATATAAGACCTATCATTCCATCGACGTTAATCTTATCTTAAAGATCACCTCTACGACACCCGCTATTCACTCATACTTATTATATATATATATATATATATATATATATATATATATATACTAAACTCGGAAAACCACCAAGGCTAACTGAGCTTAGAGGGAAATAAATATAACCACCATCTCCATTAGATATTCCAATATCGAACATCTAACGCTGCATATGCAGTTACACGACCTCCAGGGTGCGACCCCATCATCGTGTCTTCGTGACCTTGTTCCGTATCGCGGTAAATTTCGGAAGAATGAGTATACAATAAGACTTCACATATTTATACTCATATATTAATAATATACATATATATTAATACCTGAGAAAAAGTACCAAGGTTCGGAATAAACCTATACGACCATTCATAAATATTTATTAAGTGCTTATATTAAATAAACACCTCACCAATTCAATATTGATCAAGAGACAAAACCTATCAATCATCTACATTCAGTACGTTCAATAAAAAAATATTCATTCACTGCTCATCAACCATCTATCTAGACTCTGCTTTGATTATATGAGATTGGCTAAGGAAGACTAGACTCAAGTTTAAGCTAATCACACTCCACTTCCCGTACACTTCAGATTCAAAACGACAACCAATAAGGATCCGGTTGATCCTACCATTGTCCTACACCAACAAGGGGTAAGAAATCAAAATGGTTGGAGCGGACTGGTACAGCAAGGTGTCTCAGCCTTCTGACCCAATCAATTCACAGCTTGATAAACTCGGTTGGATTCTTCTTTAAGTTGAGAAATCTCTTAACCTTATGCTGTCTCACATAACCAGACTGAAGTAAGATGATGAAAATTAAATCACCCATGACCAGACTGTCTAACAGGACGTCCAGGAGGAGAGATGATAATAAGTTGCTTCAGGTCAGGGTTTTCTCTTTACACAAGGCAAGGCTGAGAGAGACATGTGGTGAGCTGCTTCATCACTCTCAACAGCCAAGCAGTTCTCCTTTCCCTCACATGTAGAAAGCTGCAAGCAGCTGAAAGTATTCCCGACCAGTTCTCTATTAAGTTTTCACGTCCATCGGTTCTCATCTTGGTTTTGTATAAACTCGTCCAACTTAAATAAAACCTGACCATAAATAATTAACACTCGGCCATAACTATCAAGGAAATATCTTTCGGCCACAAGACAGTCCCTTCGGGACATTAATTCACCGGGTCAATTTTTAATTATGGTCCAACCAACTCCAAACTGGTCGAGCGGGATTTTTCTCGACCAAAGTCCTATCCGCTCGTGAGGGGTTTTACATATACAGACTCAAACAAGCTCATAGCGCGTGGTACACAAAGCTTTGTAACTTTTTGTTGAGTCTCAGATTCTGCAACTCTTAGCTGATACTTCACTCTTCGTTCTAAACTGGGGTACATAAATCATCTATCTCCTCATCTACGTAGATGGTATATTAGTCACAGGAAATACTGCATCCGGAATTAAGCGGATCCTTTAATTACTAACTGATTAGTTATCAGTTAACGATGATGAGGATCTAAATTATTTTCTTGGAGTCAAAGTTCACCAGACATCGAAAGGTCTTCATCTCAGCCAACGAAAATACATACTCGATCTACTGCAAAAGTATAATATAACGAATGCCAAACCAGTAACGACGCATGTGGCATCTTTTCTTTGGAACAATGCTTTCTGGCCCGTCATATTTCAGAAAACTCATTGGAATCCCTCAGTATCTTCTATTCACCAGACTTGACATCGCTTATGCAGTCAACAAGCTCTCTCAGTCCATGCATAAACCTATCGATGATCACTGGCAAGTAGCCAAACGCATATTGAGATATCTAGCTGGCATGCCCACCCTTGGCATCTTCTTCTTTGCTACTAACAAACTGGTTCTCCATTGATACTCAAATGTAGATGGAGCGGGTGACTCATATGATTTTGTCTCAACAAACTCCTACATCATTTACCTTGGACAGCATCTGATATCATGGGCTTCAAAGGAACAGAACGGGGTAGCTCGTTCTTTTATTGAAGCAACTTTTATTGAAGCAAAGGCTGAGCTGTTGCTAATGCTACCTTGGAAATTACATGGATCTGCACTCTCCTTAGAGAACTTGGAATTGGACTGCCTTTATATTCTCTACTACCCTGTGATAATGTTGGTGCCACTTTCTTATGCGCAAATCATGTTTTTCACTCGCGGATGAAGAACATTGCTATTGACTATCACTTCGTACGTGGACAAGTCCAAAAAGGTGCTCTAGAAGTATCTCATGTCAACACACGTGATCAACTAGCTGATGCTCTGAAAAAACTACAGTTATGTGTGCGCTTCTTAGAACTACAAAACAAGATTGGAGTTACTTCGGACACTCTATCTTGTGGGACATGTTGGAGATATGATTGTGATCTCCGTATATTACGTAGTCAAGATCCAATGTTTTAGGAATCAATTGTTATTAGCTAACACCTAAAGCTCATGTATATAAGGCAGATTGCATTGTACATTATTTACACAATCTATTATATTATTTGAGAAGTGATTTTGCTGATAATTCAAATTATCTATAATCTTAGACTGAATCATTAGCTTTAATAAGAAAAAATTAATCATTAATTTTAATAAATATTTTCGTAATTATCTCCATAAAATATCTGTCATTATATTTAATATAATTAATTAATGGATATTAACTTATGATGAGTCATTAATTTTAAATGATTTTTCTAATTTGTCAAGTTCTTCATAATTTTAGGATGATAAATTAGCTTTAAAAAACAACTTTCTGAATCATTAATTTAAAAAATGTTTTTAGTAATTATCTTTATATATATATATATATCATTATATTCAATATAATTAATTAGTGGATGTTAACTTAGAATGAGTCAGGAATTTTTATAAACAATTTTCTAAGTAATTAATCTTAATAACCAATTTTTAAGGATTATATATGTATATTTGTCATTATATTCAATATAATTAATTAATGATAAACAGTACGTACATAAGCTCTCAGCAAAAATAATATTTTCTTTCAATGAAATATTTTTAAGAGGAAACATGTTTGAAATGGATATTATGATCTATGATTACTATGAGGCTTTTATGTGGTTTAGTGTAAAAATAAATAAAAGATTTTTAAATACCAATGTATTAATTATTTATGTTGTGTTGCCATAGAAAAATTTCAAACTACATTTTAGAGCACCACCTATTTTATTGTTAGAACTTATTTATAACAAAGATGAAAAGAAGAATCACTGAATAATAAATCTTGAATTTTTGAAAGATCTAACATCTAAATATTCTTAAGAACACTATCTAAACAAAAGTAAATTTTAAAACTACTGAACTAAAGCTAAACCAATCATAATTATAAAAACATCATCACTTTTCAATCTTAAATTAAATTTCACTAAAGTCAATCCATTAACTCAATCAAACGTAAAATTATACTTTCAAAAAGAATAATTATACATAGATAGTGAGAAAAATAAAGTCACCCAACAAGCAATCAAAAATTGGTTAAAAACACTAATAAATTATTTAATAAAATAATTAATTGAATATTTTATCTAATTAAATATTTTAGATTTAAATACAAAATTTATAAATTAACATAAAATTGAATATATATATTAGTCTATAAAAGGTGCAGAATTTCACCTAGTTAATATAGATTCTTTCAATCTCGACGCGGTCTCAGTGGTCTATCTTTCCTATGTCCTCCTCTACTCGGTTTGGTTCAAGATCTCCACTGATACTTGGCAAAGTTTTTTGGAGTCTTGCTCTTGGTTCTTATTATGTCAACTTTTTCTGTTTGTCACCGGAGCAATCTTCAGTCTTGGTGAAATTCATCGTCTTTTGAATCTTGGAAGCGAGACAAAGATTTGGTAACTTCGAACGTTTTTAGTTTTCAGACTCTCCTCTGTGACTCCTTTTGGCATGTAAACATAACCCAGTATATTGGTTGATCATTTGTCTCCCTTGGCAGTGTTGTTCACTGTTCCTCTTGTATGTCTCAAGAGCCTACTCTGGTTTTTCAAGCAGTCGTGGTCTCAGGCCCGATTTTTGTTCTTTGTTCTTTTATGTCGCTTGAAAGGATATGGTTTGCGCTTTGGTCATCGTAGCCATCAGGTATGGTTATTGGATTTCTTTTCTTTTTGCGCTTCATAGACTATGGAATCTTCGACTATGAGGAGAGTGGGATGCTTTTGGCTCTTACTCGGATTAACTTGGGTGCAGTGGTAACGACGAAAGGATCTGCAGTTGCGCGCGCAGCTTGGTTATGTCGTCTGAATAATTAAATCTACCAAATTCATTATTGTACCTATCTTTTGCTATACTCGAGTTTGTAAGGTCTTGTAATGATGCTCTTTGGGGAAAATATTAATATATATCTTTCAGTTTTGAAAAATATAGCATCTAATGTTCTAAATTTAAAATATTCAGTAGCAATCTCTCTTGTTAAAACATAATCATTTTTTTGGACCCAACTGGTTTTTGTAAATTTTAAAAATAAATATACTTTTCTAATATATAGTTAAACCCACCCTTATTTAGTTATTACTCCCTCCCTTTAATTTCTACTATTGTTATTGTATGGGGTTGGAATCGTGGACTACCTATTTTAGAAATAACATGTTAAACATCAGTAGTATGCAAGAACATTATGTTAAAGCAGTATGAAAATATGTAGGGTTCAATAGATTATGTCATATTTATAATACACGAGAGTTAACATTATGACATCCCTATTATTTAAAATCCAAATCGAAATAATCATGTTAGGACAAAATATACATAATATCGATAGGTTTATAAAGTAACTGGTTCACGAATTCAAATGTTTTTTTAAATCTGATAAAGTAACTAGTTTTTCGCTTGTCCTTACAGTTACATGGTTTGGATTCGAGTAACAGGGAGACTTCTTAGCCGGATAATTTTCGATTGGCAAAACACTGTTACAAGGATGCAGTGTGGTCGTGGCTCTAATCTAGATAAAGTTTTGGAGAGAATGGCTTTTCAAATGACTATATACCATATATGGCAAGAGAGAAACGCACGAAGGCATGGCAAAGCTTGGATATCGATGGAAAAACTAGCACATCAGATTATAAAACTATGAGAAACAAAATCTTATCTCTTAAATATTTGTATGAGAGCAAGTTGGAAGGTCTGGTGTGGCGTTGGTTTGAAGTCACAAGCTGAATTTCAGTTTTGTTTAATTAATTCATAGGTTTTTTCATTTAAATTACCGCTTAGAAGGTAGCTAGTTAAGTGCAATTCATCATGTAAATTCCTATTCTTTGTTTATTATTAATAAATTTGAAATTTCATCAAAACAAATTGTCAAGTTTATCTTTTTTCACTTGGTCAACAATTGTAATGCTATGAAAATACACAAATAATATAATTTTAATGTTGGAACATAAGTGTATACCTACATAGGGGGTGGAAATGGGATGTGAATTTGTAATAATTGTTAAAATTCTCAAATTCTACTTTTATTGGTTAATTAATTTTTACTTTCTTATTAAAATCTAGTATTATTGGTTTTATGATTATTTAACGATTTTATAATTCCATCAAATCTAGGGTTTTGGTACTTGAATTTTAGACAATTTTATTCTTAAAAAACAATTCAAAAATCTTGCATATATTCTCTAGATTCTTAAAATCATTATACTAAAAAACTTTTATTTTTTTTAAATACGAAAAGCTCTTTAAAATTCTTTACAAATTTAGAAAATCTCTTGATTTTTATAATCAACTATTTCTACATAAATTCTACTCTCACTAACCGTTCCATAATTTCTACTAAAATAATCGATAAATTCTGTAATAATTTTTTAAAATTACGTAACAAAATAATGTACAAAAGAATTCAAAACACAAACTCATATTAACGTTGTATTATAACTAAACGCAATCCGCGTTTCGTAGCAGCACGGATCATGATCTAGTATATATCAAGATTACAAAGATTCTATTATTTTGTGTATTTCGAATGATTCTAGATACATATACAAAAAGTGCGTTTAGAGCATCTCCAAAAGAAACTCTATAACTTCAAATATGAAGTTTATTGCTTTCCAAAAAAGAACTTTAAAACTTCAAATGATCTGTATTTGAAGTTTCACTACTCAAAACTTCATATTTTATTTGCATTTTGGTTCCTACAATACACATCACATTCATGATCCATAAACATTTTCTCGTTTATTGCTTTAATCCTTAAAAAATTATATCTCATAAATATTTTAAATTTTGTTTACAGAATTTAAGTTTTACACATAAAATTAAATAAAACTTTAAAATATGATTTAAAATATTTTAAATTAGATTTAGACAACAATAATATACAAAAGAAACTTAACAAAAAAGCTTTTAAAAATTACACGAAGCTATAACAATTACACAAATTTAAATATTACAATAACACTAATAGTCAGGTAAGTTTGATCCGGAACCTTCAAAATTTTCAAATATTGTCTCTTTTTTTTGTAAATAAAGATGGTTGTTGTTGTTGTTGTTGTTTTTGATGTCTTTTTTTGTACAATTGTTTCTTGTTCATATCGAATATATTCATGAGTATTAATATCATCAATAAAAATTAGTCTTTTAACAAAATTTTATGTTTCTCTTTTACTTTATTGTTCTGATCTAATGTATTTACAAATGTTCATACCACTTGGTTTCAATAACTTTCTTAATCTATAAAGTAAAAATGAGGAGAGCTATTTTTACTTCAAAATGGACTAGTAGATCATATATGCATTACGAAAATTATTTTATGGAATAATATAGTATTTTGTTTGAAGTTTAAGATTAATTAAGGTATTTTATTTAAAATTTTAGGTTTTAATATAATATTTTATTAATTAATATTGTTGTAATATGTTTATATATGTGTTAGTTATTTATAAAAATTATATGAATTCAAATTAGTTATGAAAAATATAAGAACCATATTTTAAAATACAAATAGTTTTGAAGTTGAGTTTGAAGTTTTTTTTTGAAAAAAAATACCCTTAAACTTTAAATATATAATTTTGAGAACTTCAAAATAGTATTTGTTTTTGGAGATGCTGTTAAGAATCAAAACTACTAATTTAGCTAAGCGCGTATAGCATAGACAAAAATATCCTACTATATAAAAGGGACTAAATTCAAGGCTTTTGGGACTATCCACCTCAGCCAAAATATTCTCATCCAAAAAGAATTAGAAATATATGTCATTTAGAAGATAATTAACTAACATACGACTTTTGATATTTCTAGAAATTTCAAATTTGTAACTGCTAATTTATTAATAGAATCATATATCTATATTGAATTATGTTATATTTTTAATCGTTAGACTTCAAGGGTAAATAAATTGTTAATTTAAAATATATATAGTTTATAACTTTATATTGTAGTTATAAATAAAGAGAAAATAACCGGGGAGGGTGAAGAAGCTCATGTAAAATTATGTAATTAAAATGGTAAAATAGTGAGTATGATGAGGTGAATCTAAGAAAAATTGTTGTACAAATTATGGTGCTTTCTTCGTCCACTATAATGATTTAAAATAAAATATATATTCACACAAATAAGTCAATATTTGTTGTTTTTTTTTTGTAAGATGTTAAGATTATCATTTTCTGAAAGGTTACACTGTTGTTTTTAAACAACTTATTACAGCAAGGAAACAAAAACAACCAACAACAACTAAAGGTAAAAAAAGCCGTAAGGAAGTATTATACAAAAAAAGATAAAAAGAAGTAGAGAAGAGGAGAAAGAAGAACTTGCCGGGTAACAGAGGAGACTGTCACGCATCATATGGTCGAGAGAGGCAAGGATGACTGATGAAGGTGAGGAGACAGCTGTGAACACACGAGCATTACGCTCTTTCCACATCAGGTAGATGGCTGACTGAAAGTAGAGCTTGATGACTGGAGTAGCATGTGCATCTGCGTTGACGCGAGGTTGATTGATCCAGGCTGCAACAGAGTGTAGATCAGCCGGAGGAGAAATCCAATTTCAGCAGCAAAAGGCTCCCATATCAAGCGAGAGAAAGAGCACTCAAAGAAGAAATGATGGTGAGTCTCTATTTCCATATTACAAAGGACACACGTTCCTGAGACATTTAACCTCCAACGCCTCAAGCGATCCTTGGTTGGCAGTCTTCTCCGCAAAGCCAGCCATGATATAAACGCATTACATGGAATATATTCCTTGAACCAAATAGTCTTGTGCCAATATTTGTTGTTGATAGTGTTTATATTCTTTTCTGACATTAGTATCCATATTTTTTAGTAAACTTATCCAAAGAGATTAGTTTGTGGAGATAACCAAACGAGGATTATAGTGTTTACTTAGGAAAAAGTAATAGGTTGAATGATAGATGGCGTGCGTGCTTTTTCACATGGAAATCTGCACATATATTAAAATTGTAAGATTTGAATCATAGAGAAAATATAGTATATATGACTGAAGTTGGGCCATTCCGAAACTAAAGATGGCTAAAAATTTTCTTTGTCAAAATGCATAGATGTGAATCTTATATGAATAGAGTTTTCCATTGCTTATAGCAGTGTAATAAACTCCGTGTGTAAAGGAGAAAAAATGTTATATAAGTGAAAACAAAAATTATGAATTTTTTTCTTGTGCCTATAGGCTCTTCGCAATTTGAAGAAGAAAGAACATATTGTGTGAAAATCTTTGGCTCGGTCAAATTTTATCCAGTTGTTTATAAAATTGTTGTTATCTGATTCATGTAATTTTTCAGTGTTGATTTAAAAGCCCAAAAAATCCATCTATACTGACTTTTTGATATTTTTTTCTGTGATTTGAATTTAAAAAGAGATAAAACTTTCGATAAGTTATGTAAACTCAGAACAAGTATTTAGCTTTAGAAAGCATTTACATGTTTTAAACTTATAATATATACATATATAATGTTTAAAATTATGCATATAAAACCTGTGTAAAATGTGCCTGAATATGTTTCTCTTCTTTAATGTGTTAATCGTACTATATATAACATTATTTTAAAATTCAAAAAGTTTATGTCACATATAAAAAACCATCAATAAAAAATATAATTCTCCATCTACAACAAGAAAAATGAAAAATTATAAACATATAAATTTAAATTAAAAAAAACTAACATTGGAAAAACAAGAAGTTCATGTAAAAAACAAAACCGACAAATAATATTATAAATAAAATAAATTTATAAAACACAATTCGCGCGAAACACAGAAAAAATCTCTAGTACATGTAACAAGAAGTCGCATGGAAACACAGTTTACGATAAATTGACAAAAGAAAATTATTACTAAATAATGAGTGTCGGCGTCAATAAACGCGTTGATTAATGTGAACATTAGTTAATTTTCTTGGCTGCCACTGAAGCATACTTATGTTGAACGTAAACTGGTTTATGTTGATTCGAATCAGACGGATGAAAGGAAAATGGTTAAAAGATACTCCTTCTGTTTTTTAATATTATATATTATAATTTTTTCACATATTTTAATAAAACACATTAAATTTACATAATTTTTTATGTTTATCTTTGTTCCATAATTTTAAACCAATAAAAATTTAGTAAATATAATTAAGTTTTTGAAATTTACAATTAGTTAATAAAAAATGTTTTGAAAATGTAAAAAATAGATCTTTTTATAACAAATTTTTTTTCTAGAATATATAATATTAAGAAACAGAGGGAAATGATTTACACCAATTGTTATAAATTTAAACGAAACGGATGGCAATCATTTCTAGAAAACAGAGAGTTTATAACCATTTATTATAAACTGCTGGTTAAAGTCGCAAAAGTCTGCTCAACAACCAGAAAGTGTTATAAAAAGGTGGATTAATTTGATGGAAAAGTAACAAAACCATTATGATTACTCTTGTAACAAAGGACAGTGGTGACGCACTAACGAGAAGTGAAAGATGCTAATGACATACTAAAATAATGTACATTTCATAGTTTAAAGAACATACGCTTTACGGAAAAATCGATCAATTCACACATCGATAGACAATTGCAGTTTCGATCGGTACATAAATACGGATCCGGTACTAAAACATATATCAACACATAATATATACAAATTTCATATACAAACAAAGATAATTAAGTTTATACATACATTGACCGTATGTAGATTAAATATATTTTACATTTTAAATAATTAATCTCACTATAAAAACAGCTAAACTGGAGTTTTTTTAGAGGTGCCATATAGGAAAAAAAATTGAAAACCAATCTGCCATGTTATCTCGGACTGGGCTTGAAAGACCAACTTTCGCAATCCATTATTACTAAATTTCAGAGTCCATTTACACCATTTTCAGCATTCCATTTTAACAGCCCATTATTATTCAGATACTAAAGGCACTAACCCATTATTACTCATATACTAAAAGCCCTAAAACATAATCCCTAGTTAATTAATACTAAAAGCTCTTAAACATATAATTCTTTAAAAACTAAAGATCACTCATCCTCACCCTAACCCTAATCACCGACTCCATCTCATCGTGATTCTCTTCATCTTCAACTTAAATATTATCATTTTTGAATGAAAACATTATTATTATTGAAATATTAATTATTTATCCTAAACTCTAATAAACAAAATATACAAGTTGTTAATGCACTCTATTGTTTGCAAAAAAGCTTTTCATATTATTTCCCTTTTTCATTTAATGCACAAATACAAATGTAGATTTTTCTTTTATCTAGAAGATGTTTTTTAATTTAACATACAAATTATAAACCGTTTGACCATCTTTATCATAAATTTGGTTATATATATATATATATATATTTAGTTTTAATATATTATTCATTATTTACATCTTATTAGTTTTAAACCATACAAAAACATATATTAATTGCATATTTTAAAACTTACTTTATATTTTAAAACGATTAAAGTCACAATGACCAATTATTTTCCAGCACCACCAAAAACTCGAAAAATCCTATACAACCGAAATTTTATTTCCATATATTATTAAATTTTATTTGTTTATAATATGTTATAAAAACAAACCAAAAACAAAATTGTGATAAAGAAGGAAAGTTTTGATAGAATGACCAAAATGTTTCATTTAATAGGTAAAATGATCCTTATACCCTAGATATATAAAATTTAATTAAAAATATTAAAAAATAAAATAAAAAAATAATTAAGTAATAGTCTTAGATTATACGTTTTCAAAATATAATTTTTTTTAATAATTTTTTTACTTGATTTTTAAATTGCAATTTTTCTCTATTTTTGTTTTCAATTTATCTTTTTTGTAATTCTAGCCGAAGTTCACAACAAGTGGAGCGACAACCTCGGACATCAACCAATTATCGCTAGGATCATTAGGATGTGTCCCATCACAAATCACACAAATAAAAATGCTTTCCTAAGAACAACTTTCATTTATCTAGACATATAGGTTTGTCTAAAAAATACTTACTTTTAATTATTCCAACAACATTTCAAATAATTGCTTTTAACCACTCAACAAGAACAAAAAATGGAAGGGCGGGTGCCTATTTCTACGTCTGACACAATGTACCAACGGTTCGAGGAAGGGAAAATTTATCACATTAGATATTTTAATCTTCTTCCCAATAACCGACGGTACATGCTTACCGTTCAACCATACATAATCAATATCAATGAGACAACAATTATAACACTGATTCAAGAAAACATTTCACCAGATCCTTCATACATTTTCCGGCCCCAACGCTATCCCCAGTTGTTCAGCTTAGCAAGTGCAACCAACTTCCTTCCAGGTCAAAAAAAACCCATACCTATCACACATACAAATAAATTCTCTATTTTTTAACAAATTATTCCCACAGATGTTGTTGGCCGCATATGCCTCTTCCAAGGAAGTGATTTATATAACCACAACACAGATACAAAAATCATTTTTGGATTGCGTTAAGCAATAAATATATAATACAATATTTTTTTGTAGATCCAAATTGGTCCGTCTAACTATATGGGACAATGAGACGGCCAATTTCAGAGAGTTAAATCACATATCTACCAGGAAAAACTAAATCGTAATCATCATAATTATCATTCCAAGGTTACATGAAGGTAATCAACTAAACATAAGGTTTATGTCTAACTAAATGCTTACAAATATTTCACTTTTCAGGGAAACTATCACTCACAACCACACCAGGATCGCGCTTTTACTTTGACAACGACATAGATATCATACAACGCTTTCAAAAGAGGAATAAACTGCTATCCTAAGCCTGATGGCATACCTCCACATGGGATCAAACCACAAGACGGAAACCGACACGAGTAAACTGTTTTAAAATTTAAATTTCAATGCAAACAACTATATATTTTTCAAACTTACTATTGTTTAGAAAACAGAAACTGATCACCGCATCTCATTCAAACAAAAACTCTATGGTTAATTCTACAACGAACCTAGGTTCAATATCTGATACTTAAAACTACAAAAATATAAAAATTTACTTTAATAAAACATATTATCCCCGCGGACCCCGGCTCTAGTAAAAAATAATAAAATTAATTTTTAATCTGTCCATAGGAATCAAACCTAGGTTCAAACAAAATTAAACCATATGCTCAACCACTGTACCAAATCAGATTATTGGTTTTGTTATCTTTGTGTCATATTTATATCTAATATGTTTTATTCATATATTTCTAATGATCTAGAATTAGTTCCACGAATATATAAATTCTAAGTAATTATGATTAATTAACTTAATTATTCTTATTCTGTTTTTTTTTAAATCAGAATTTCAGAATAAAAATTTTAAAAATCAAAAAGCATTCAAAATTTAAGAAGAAAATATGAAAAATACAATTTTTAAAAATTGATTTTTTTCTAAAATTGTATAGTATTAAAGTAGAATCTCTACTAGAATTATGTCCTTACCTTTTGAAATTATTTACAGTGTTATGTCACTCTTTTATTTAGACTTTTAAAATTTATTTTGCCACCTATTACTCATCCAGTCAGTTTATCCCATTTTAAACCATTTAGAAATCTCAACAAAACTAAAGGCCCATCTAGACCACTCGATTTTCTTGCTCAATAGCTCATTTTTAATTGGTTCTGTTAGTTTCCTATCGTAAGTGATTTCCTTTTTTTATTTTTGGCAAAATGATGTCTATATATAAAGGGCTTATTTGTGATATAACCAAAAAAAAAAGTAAAATTAATTTTGTAGAAAGAGGTAGAGAGAGATAGGAAGAGAGAAGAGGAGAGAGGATGTGATTTTGGTTATATAATGAATTATGGGTTTTTGTTTGGTTATATCACCTAATTTCCCATATAAAATTCAAAAACAACCAATTTTTACTCACTAAACAAATATGTATTCTAATCCCCAAACCACAAAATACATACCCTAATCCATTTGTATAACATTATGCTACTTTTTGATGTACATCATCACAACTCTGTTTCTAACAAAGATAAACCTGAAATTTTTTTTTAATAAAAAAGTAATGTTTAATATTTGTGTTGACTATAATTTTCCTAGATAACTTAAGCAACTAATTATACCATTTTAATTGTAAACTAAATGGTCTTGACGGCCCAATGGTCTTGAGGGAGCTTTCGGCCCAATAAAGATCCGAGTTCGAATTCTCCTAGTCATCGTCGATTAAAATGAGGTAAAAAGGCAGCCCTCCAGAATATGTTCTGCGGAGGTGTACTTAGACGCTAGTCGAGTTTTCTCTGGGGTGTCGAGATTACATGGATTATCAAAAAAAAAAAAAAACTAAATGGTTAAAATATTTCTGTTAATTAGTATATTCTCCTATATATTGAATGAGAAGTCAATTAAGTGATTTTTTGCTTATGTGTCAATCATAGAGAGAATTTAAGAAAAAATGTTATAACTTGATTGGTTGAAAGAGTTTCAATTATTTTAATTTGATTTAAAATATAAGGTAAGTCTAGAACTAATTAGTGTCACTTACCAAATAATCTAAATGATATTACAAATAATAATTTATAGTAACTAATTTTCAAAATTATAAAAAGTGTAATAATGCTTGATTAATTTCTATTGTATCTATATACAACATAAAATAATTAATAGAACACAATTTATCGAAATCGATATAACGATTTAATATTTTTTAATATAAAACATTATATTCACATAGTATTATAATAAGCATTAATTAATGTATTACAATGTCCATATGTGTCTTATAAGTCTTTTATTAAAAATATTATAAAATTATTTATCAGGGCTTACAAAATTATTTTATCATAATTTTAAATTATTTATAAGAATTTATAAAACATTTATGAAAAATATAAATACGCATATATATTTAAAAAAGTCACTTAAGTGACTTTGGCTTACATGTCGATCATTTGTGAAGTCTTAAGAAAATTGTAATAATTTTTTTGGTCGATAATTTTTAATTTTATTTATTTTAGTTTAGATTGGACGGTTAATTAATAGAACACAATTTATAGAAATCGATATAATGATTTCATATTCATATAAAAATTATAATCATATATTTTAATATTATTAATCTCTTATATCGTCCATATATGCTTTATAAATAATTAGGTTTCAAAGATTGGCCGAATTATATTGAACGAAACATGTGAGAACTTTGATTAAAAATTATTTTTCATTTAAATAAATTAAAAAGTGAATAAGGTAATGCTATGATTGAAAAGAATTATAAGATGGAGTTTTAGTTTATTGATTGTATAATATGTATTTCTATTTAGAGAGAAAAATAAATATTTGACAAAAAAATAAGTAAAAATTTAGGAAAACATTAGCAAAAATTAATTAAAAAAAATAGGCTGAAGAATATGTATAATATATGTAGGAGAAGTAAATATTGTATTTAAATATATAATTTCATAAACATTTGTTATTACTAAATATTTATCAGTTGTTTTTACATCAAATTTATGGAAAATTTTCGAAATTTTATATATAATATATATTTATATAATATTTATATCTACGAATTCGCGGACAACCATCTAGTATATATATAAAGTACAAAGTATGAAAATTGATAATCTTATATAATAAAACAGGGTTTTCTCTCACCTCCTTGCGCCACGTCAGTACAGTGGGAGGGGCAAATCCCGACACGTGTTGCCATACCAAAGCCTCTGCGATTTGTTTACTTCAGCTGTTCTGTAATTGAGTGTTTGAGAGCTGGGCTTTTATTAAAATGAATAGGTTAGGCCCGTACCTTTAGCCCATTTAGAGACTCAATTGATATTAAGGTTCGTCGTCGTCTTCCTCTTTCACATGCGACCTCCGCGTTGATCCGAAATCTGTAACGTCTCCCCGAGGCAGGATGACTTTTTGGTTATCTTGATAAAGTATCTGAATACAATAAGCTCCATGTAACCAGGTCTGATCCTTGATCAAAACTCCTGATTGTTATTATATTAATTCCATTATCAACTTTCGTTCCTATCATGAAACCAACGAAAAGGTTTCAATCGCAATCATCGCCACCATGACTGTGCTATCATCTACAGATCGAGGTTCGCTATCATCTCTTTTCTCTAATGGTTTGCATGTTGCGTTCTCATGATTCATCTATTTTCGCTTGCTGGTTTGATCTTTTGTTATCTTGTCATGTTTCATTTCTGGAGAATTGGTTGAGTTTTCATTCGTCGATCACCTGATATACCAAGTAATATGATTGGTTCTGTCAATGAAATTGTGTTTTTGATTCCGAGAATTTTGCGATTTCTAATTCTTAGATTGCTTTCATTTGTAGATCATGCAAGGGATTCATGATTGCATAGACTTATGGAATCAGAACTGTATAGGAAATGAAATCTTATTGAGTTTGTGAATGAATTGTAGATAACGCTGAGAAGAAGGTGAAGAGTTCGTATTTTGATTTGCCGGCTATGAACGTATTCGTTGCATTTCCTCAAGCAACTCCAGCCTCTAAGTTCCCAACGTGCAGTAAGGATTTTTTTCAGAGAATATACATTTTTTGTTATGTTTTGTTGTGCTTTTGCTTCAATCTGTGTGTTTGTATACTTTATTACAGCTTCAGACTATTATCATTTCAGTGAACTATTGACTCCAGAGGAGCAGGCTGTGCGGAAGAGTGAGGGAGTTCATGGAGAAAGAAGTTGCCCCCATTATGACAGAGGTTTGTCTATCTTTGTGTTTGTTTGTTTGTTTACTTTGATATTATCATTGCGTGACATCATCCTTCTTTCTTTGATTTTTACTCATCAATACTGGGAGAAGGCAGAGTTTCCGTTCCATATCATTCCAAAGCTTGGAGCTTTAGGTGTTGTTGGTGGCTCTATTAAGGTATGTTGAAATGCTTTGTTTCTATTTTTTTTTTTATATGTGGATGGAAGATTCGTTTTTTAATTTGGTCGGGCTTATTAGGGTTATGGCTGTCCTGGCCACATCACAGCCAATGCCATTGCAACAGCAGAGATATCTAGAGTTGATGCAAGCTGTGGGACTTTTAATTTGGTCCTTAGCTTGGAGAAGGTTCCATCTCAAGACATAGACTGATATTCAATTAATGATCCCACATCAATCAGCTAAAGACCTGCATGTATATCTTCATTATCTCATTTGTTATTATAACAGATTGTGGAGTTCCTTGGCACTGGAGAAGTTGTTAGAATTAAAACTACTAATGGGTGGTGCCTGCCCGTGGATTCTCTTCCTTCACATGTTCATTGTGCCATAACGCCAGCGCAGTTGGGGGATCTCAGTTTATCAAACTTTAGGTTCTAAACTCATCACTACCAAACAATATCAACACTGTTATGCAGGTACCTAAGGATGTCTGCACCGTCAAGAAGCCTCACAATGGTTAGCTTCGCATCATTGGGAGTGTCCAAGCCTAATGCCCATTCATGCTCCTTTTGTTTCTAATTTTCTTCTAAGTTTGAATAACATGTTTAGCAAGTCCCTTCCTCTCTGAATTTTTTTGTGTGGTCAACTTTTCGGAATATTTTCTATGTTTAATCTTCTCAAAAATTTCATTTTGCTTTGCTTGGTCACTTAAAAGTCTATTGGGCCCAATCTTAATTTATAAAAAAAACATAATTATGAAATCTCAGTTTATCTTTCATTTTAGGCCAAAAAACCATGCTGCATTGTTATTTTTCAAATGACAAACAGATGCTGAGTTTGCAAACGAACTTGAGGAAAGGATGGGCCCCAGTAAGATCATAAGAACGAAAACCTGACTTAAATTTCTTACCGATTAAACAAAAATAAGTTTTTTTTATAAACCTAACAAAAATAAGTTAAATTAGTGGAAGCTTCATTATATGATTCAATTGGTTTAAAAAATAAGCATCCTAAGAAAACTTTAAAATAAATAATACAAATATCGTTTCTTAATTAAAAAATAAGAATCCTGATCAAATTATAAATAATAGTTATATTATTAATAAAATGAAACGTCAATATTAAAAATAACACCCGAAGACAATAACATAACTGATGATCTTGAAGTTACTCTTACGATCACATATTACAACCAAAACGCGACTGCAAGACTTGACGTTGACCTTATCATCATCGATCTTAAGTGAACTAATAGGCCTCCAACTATAGAAGAAAAACATGATGCATGCATTGTATGTTTCGAAAATTACAACAATGGTACCTATCTATGCTCTCTTACTTGCAGTCATACTTTCTATTTCCGCTGCATTGATTAATGGCTTCGTATAAACATAAGTTGTCCCATATGTAAGAAAGTCATCTATGATTCAACATTATTACAATTTATAAAGAAGTTTCTTATGTTCTAATTTTCAGTTTCATTAATATACTGTTTGGATATGTGTATTAATTTTTAATCAAAACATATAAATGTTTTTCCTCATTTCCTAATATTTTCCATTGCTAGAATTGGTTTCTTACCAAAAAAAAAAAGAAGAAGAATATATGAACAAAATTTTATTACACATGTGTAAATTCAGATTAATCTCTAAAATAAAATTTCAAATGTCGTTCTTTTATATACTGTCCACAATCACTTATGCTATTCCATTTGAACTAAGCTATTTCAAAACAAAGTAATATAATACAGTTGCTAATTAATCACTATCAAATGCATCAGAGAAATATCATTTTCTTTGACGTATTTTCATTTTCATTTTCATTTCTGTGAACATACTTCTTTTATTAAGACCATAAAATGAATTGTAAATTCACGTACGAACAAAACATATGAACCCGGCACGTAGCGCCGGAATACCACTAGTATACAATAATCTATGCTATTAAAGTTAATCTCTAATAGGATTCTGCCATTGATTTTTTAAATCATTTACAAGAGATTGTCTCTGCTTTTTTAGATTTTTTTTTAAATTATTCTCCCCCACATATTGCTCGACCAATGACAGGCTCCTATTTTTAAACCATCTAGAAATCTCATGCTTTAGATTGTTTAGGAAATTTATGTTTAGGAAAGTCAAAAAAAGTAGCTTACGTTTTTAGGCCAATCTTGATGAGACAAGAACATGGGCCTGGGCCAATAATGCTGAGAATAGAGAGTAAAAAATGGGTCTCGGCCAATTTTTAAACAACATAAACATAAATGTAAAGGCCACCATTAAACACGATTTTAATGTGTTTTATTAATTGTTTCGAGTATATGTTTTATTCTAAATGATATTAACAGTACTAGGATCGTGTCCGCGCTACGCGCGGATATTGGATGAAGTTAAAATTTGTGTATGACCATAGTTGTGGCTGTTTCTGGTTGTTGTTAAAATAGATTTAAAGTAATTATAAGAAGGAATATATGACATTGAGATTTTTAAGATTGATTGTTCATTTTTTTATGCGAATGTTGTTGGAAGTCAATCAATAGAGATGTAAAAGTAGAGGGGAGTTGATGTTTTTGGTTGTGTATATTAGTTTTCTGTAGTAATGAAAATTAAATTAACGTGTTGAAAATTAAAAATATGAAAAAGTACTTCGTAATTGAGATATTGTTTAGCATTATGGTGTTTTGAATTTGGAAATAATCTTTTAAAAGTGTGTTTAGATCTTTCATTAATAAACTAATTGGAAATTTTATGAATTACATTGAAAAAGACCCCCTTGAAAAAACTTATGAACTAAAAAACCAGATAAATTGATCAAAAATTTAATACTAAGGTTTTATTGTGTTACTTACGTAGTATAACCTACCAAATCAAACTATCTCTACGCTTGATTTTGCATTTAATAGTTAAGATGTTATGTCCGGATTTTGGACAAATGATTTCTTGGATTCCAGAGAGGGATGATTGGGTTCGTATGTGTTCGAGAAGTCTATAAACGCACAGTAAAATTGTAATTTTGATTTACCTCCAGCAGGTGGAGGATCATTGTGGTTTGATTTGACCATCGTGTTGAGGAAAACGACCCTTTGACGAAAGAAAGAATTAGAAAATGAGTCAGCTAAAGAGAGAGATCTTGAAATGTGGAAATCCACTGATTGAGTAACTGACACGTAATAGTTGTCTCCGCCTTTCTTCTCGTTGCAAATTTCTGAGTGGAAGATGATGTGAATGTTATGTGGAGCTGAGGTTGTTAACCGGTTTGTATCAAATATGCAATGTTACTGAATTTATTCGTATATTTTGTTGATTTGGATTGATGAGACAAAAGATTTTTTTGAACTTTCAGTGCAGCCGGTGATTGTGGCAGAAGATGTGCTACTTGCCTTTCTGATATTATTGTCTATCGAGAAGAACATTTAAGTATTATAATCTGTTGAAGATTTTTATATTTAACGTGATACGTTTAAAATTTGAAAGTCTTGTGTGAATTGAAATAATTAGTTATAGTCATCAAATTGAAGCGAGAGAAAAAAAAACAAACAATCCGATAATAAGAGTTCATAATTTGTCTTTGTTCATTACTCTTTATCTCTGTTTTAAGGAGAAAAGTAACAAAACAACATAATAGGTTTTGAATTGCATAACCAAGATTCTGGTGCAAGAACAAACCACTATATTTTTTAAACAGACTTGATAGCTGTCTTTAATCTTTTTTTTGAGAAATTTAATTTTTAAATAAATATTAGGAGCTATATTAGTCTACATTTTGATCCGCGTTTCGAAAGCACGAGTTTTTTCGGTTAATAAAAATGTGATATGAATGGTATTTTGATTATGATTTATATTATTAAGTTATTATATAAAATATTTTTTAAAAAATTATATAATTTGTCAATTTTTTTATTTGAAATTTTGTGTGTACATTCTTATCTCACAACATCATCTTTATATTTTTATGCATTAGATAAGAGTTAAATTTGTTGGCATATTTTAGACTAATTTAAAAATATATATTTGCAGGGGTTACAAAATATATAGAATATAAATGTAGTTTCTAAATGTAATTATATTTCTTTAAATTGGACACAACCTTTATTAACTGGACATGTTCCTAACTTAATAGTATTGACTTGAATTAGTAAAACAAATAGGGATTTTTACCACCATAGATTTTCCGGTTCATATATGTATTATTTATTGTAAAGTTCATACATATTTTTTAATAATAGTGCTTTTAAAAAACAATTGTTTGCTTCGTCGGTGGCTGTGATACATGCGTGTTACACGGTATATAATTTCAAATATAAACATTTTTAATCTATATTCAATGGTCTTATTGATTATTAAGACACATTATAAATTTGAATCCATGAAGTCCAAAGAAGAAGGGCAATCTTGTTATCAAAACAGATTTCAAAGATTTGTTTAAACGTTATTGGGTTATGCTGGTGTTGGGCCAAAGGATTAGTATTATTATTATTATTAGGGTTGTTAAATTCGTAATGACGTGGAGGTATGATTGGATGAGAATATTTCATCCTATGTGGCACCTCTAATTGAGCTCTAAATTAGTCCCTTTTATATAGTAGGATATTATATCCCACTAGGGTCGGCCCGCCCTACGGGTTGGATATTAGTTAATTTGATATTTACTAAATGTTCGAGTTAAAATTTGTTTTAAGATTCAAGAAATTGGTTATCTGTTACGTGTTACTTATTAGTATGCGGTGATATAGTTGTTTTTCGATTATTCTTGGTATTGTATCAAATTAACTAATTATCCAACTCATAATTATAGATGTACAAATGTGGATTTGTAATAAAGTTTGATGACAATACTGTTTTTTTTTTATTCTTATTCATAGTGGAGTGTGCATGTGTCAAAAAGAGGCATATAACAACTTTTATGTTTTTGCGTATGGATTTTAAATATATACTAGATTTTGATCCGCGATTTCAAAGCGCGGGTTTATTTTTATTTATTATTCAATCGACAAATATTTAGTAAATATCATATTTTTATATATTTGTGTTTTATTTTATAAAAGACTTAAACTTTTTATCTTTTTATTTATCGTATTTCATTTTAAATGACTATTTATGTTAAAAAATTAAACATTATTTATTTTATTAATTAAGTTGGTATAACTCTGGTAAATTAATTTTATTATGTGGTTAATATTTTAACAAAAAAATTATATACTTTTAATAAAGATTTATACTTTTCAATGAAAAAAATCAATTTTTTTTATGAATGCTTAAATTATATTAAGAAAAGAAAAAAAAATTAAGGATAGTTGAAAAAAAATTATTTGAACTTGGACTCAATGGCCCAAAGGAAAAAAATGTGAGAATTGGATCTGATTTCTTAATCGGCCCAAATGGGCCAAAAGAGATCTGATGTGGACTGGCTCCAAAAAAAGACTAAATATAGATGTGTTATTAATATTACTTGATTGCCCTTAATGAAACATGCAATGTTAGTAAAGAAAAGGTAGGATAAGGTAAAAAGTACAATAGAATCCTGCTTTAATAGTAAAGATTATTTTGTATAATGCATACTTGTTCTACAACATTTGCTTGTACACTAAAAAAACTGTTTTCTATATTTTTAAAAGAGAAAATATTTAGTCTAGAATATAACATGGATATATGTATTGACTATATATAGAAGTTGGGTGTTATTTTAAAATAACATATGTATAGAGGTTTTTCAACCATTACTTCACTAGCACAAAACATGGGGAAATTACATGTTTACCACTTTCATGCTACCACTTTTCATTTTTACCATTACTAATGAGACATTTTCAAAAATACTTTCTTTATTAAGTGACAAAAGACTCTTAGGTCCTTGTTATTTATATATATAATAAATTATTATTCAAATAAAAAATAAAAAAAATAAACAAAAAAAATAAACAAAAAAATAAAAAATAAAAAATATTCTTTTTCAAATTCGAATTTTTTTATAATTTTTTTTTGAATTTTTTTTCGAATTTTATTTATTTATTTTTTTCAAATTTCTTTTTGAAAAACGAAAATTATGTTTGAAACTATTTTTTAAAATTTTTTATATATTTTTTAAGTATTTATATATTTATTAGAATCATAAATTTCACATTCTAAAAACCCTACCCCACCCCTCAACTCTAAACCCTAAGTCTAGATTAGTTAACCTTAAGGGTATAATTGTATTTTACCCTTCATTAAAAGTGAGGGTAAAAGTGGTTAGTGTAAACATGAAAAATGGTACTATGAATGTGGTATTTGTGGCAATTTCCCACAAAACATTTATAACTGTAAATACCTTCTTTTAAAAGTAAAACTAATAAAAGTGTGTACAATAAATGTATTTTGATATATATTATATGCATCAAGTTATAAAGGTTGGAAACATTGCAAAACTGTTTGGAGCAAAGTTTTTAACTTCACGATCTTCATCTTGACGTCAGTTCAGTGTCGGCGCTGGCCACAAGCAGAAGAAGCATGGACTTCCAGCCGACACGATAATAAGTATCTTCGCGGCCACATATTTATAAAAATGACTTTAGCCTAGTGGATCTAAGAGAAATTACCAGTGCTAGAGGTGCTGGGTTCAATTACCCCTGACTGCATTCATTTATTTTGACCCCAAATATAAAATAGGACACCTTATACTTTCATAACGCACGACTTGATGATGTGGCATCACAGGAGAGAAACGAACATATTTATATATATATATATATATTATATCATTATACAATTAAAAAAACACTGATAATAATAATTTCGTTGAAAATGTCAATTTTAATTTAACAAAGTGTTATACACTCTTATGTTTATGTCATAATAGTGGAATCTAATACAAATAAAATCTAGTACTGTCAATATACATAATACCCATCACAATTTTTTTCATGCAGATATAGAATAATAAAGATGATTCATAAACGTGTAGAAAAAGTTAAGAAATTACAAAATAGACAATTATGCGCTTTCAAAACGCGGGTGAAAATCTAGTTATTATAAAAATTTAGATTTGAAAACATATAATTTGAAACTATTCAAAAAATAATTTATTATTATTTATTTAAGTTATCTTTGAATTATTTAAAATTATTTTTTCATATTTTCTTCTTAAATTTCTAAAATGCTTTTTGTTTTTTAAATTTATTTTTAGCTTTTTTTAATTTTTTTAAACACAATAACAATAATTAAGTTAATTAAACACAATTAGTTATAGTTTATATTTTGTAAAACTAATTCTAGATAATTAGAAATATATGAATAAAACATATTAGTTATAAATAAGACACAATAGATAACAAAACATATAATCTGGTTTGGCACAGTGATCATAAGGTCTAAATATGGTATGAACCCATGTTCGATGCCTCCACCTACAAGTTAAAAATTATTTTTATTATTTTTTATTAATTATTTTAAATGTAAAAACCACGTAAACAACCGTTAAATTCATATAAACATCCGTTACAATTTAACTAACAGAGACACGATTAATGTATGGATATACCTAAATATTTTTGCTCAAGTATAAAATTTGAATATATTATGTGTTGATGTATGTTTTAGATCGAAATCGCAGTTGATATACCATGGATTTTATCCATTTTTAGCCATGGTATATATGTGTTTTAAATACATCATAGTTGTTTTTGAGTCTTTCCAGTATGTTTTCAGGTTTTGGAGTGATTTGGAGGAAAATAGTGATTTTACAGCATTTTGGAGATAAGATGATAAAAACCCTGTAGTTGACCATCGACCAGGCTAGCGATCGATGATCGAGGATAATAATCGATCGACACACTCTGTATTGTCGATCGACGACGAAGCGCACAGAGGCCATATTGGTTCCAGCTGACTTTAAGACCAAGTCCCACAAGAATTACAAAATTACCCCTGATGAGTTTTAACCTAATATTTATGTGTTATGCCATTGTTTTAGGCAACACACGCTTTCTTACTTTCATACAACAAAATACTTACACGCTTTCTTAGGTTTGGAGAAAAGATCTAAGAATTTCTTCAGAGATTTGTGATTGGAACTCTAGTTTTCTATTATATTTTGTTTATGCAATTTTCATATTTTTTTGTTATTAATTGTTTAATTATATTTGAGTAGTTTTCATTATTAGATTTAGGGTTCAGATATTCAAGAAGGATTAGCTTAAAATATAGAATTTCTAAGTGTTAGGATATCCATAAATTAGACTGTTCGTATTGCATGTTTTCTAAAGTAGCTAACTAAGAACTTGCCTATAGATTGGAATCTTCCTGCAAGTCTGGAAGGTATTAGACTTAGTGTCCCTGGTTTTCTTTCCACCTCTCTTTGGCATCCATATATATTTACGAAAGATTGAAATAATTTCTTGCGGTGTAGAGGGGTAGGAGTGTCTCATGCGACCCCATTATTCTACTATAATAGAATGATCACACATTGTTTGGAAGCGAGTGGTAGATATATTATCGATGACCCTACTATTCGCCTACGACTTTGCCGAGTAAAAAAAATTAGATTCAGAGAAGGGAGAAGAGAGAATGGAAACGAGAAAAGGTTACATGTAGTTCTAGATACTTCTTTGAGTTGATTCCATGTGTCTACTGATCGATACTCCCAAAGTAAAGCCTACACCTTTATTATTTATGTGAATGAAATGAGGTCAGTAGAAGGGTTAGTCACACATGATTAGTTAAGTTGCTGGATGAATGGAAATGATTGCTAAATTAGAATATTGCATAGAAAATACTTCTAAGTTAAGATTGATTTGATATGGTTTGCAACATTGTAGAGGTAATGATAATGAATTTTTAAATTGTGTGAGTCTCTGCTGTCAAACCACTTCCAGAAAAACTGCTTGTTGTTTTGCTTGAGGACAAGCAAAAGAGTAAGTCTCGGAGTGATATACCATGAATTTTACTCATTTTTAGCTATGGTATATACATTATAGTTGTTTTGAAGTCTTTTCAGTATGTTTTCAGGTTTTGGAGTGATTTGGAGGAAATGTGGTGATTTTGATGCATTTTGGAGATAAAATGATAAAGACCCGTAGCTGACCATCGACCAGCCTAGCGATCGATGATCGAGGATGATAATCGATCGACACACACTCTGTGTTGTCGATCAACGGCGAAGCGCGCAAAAGCCAAATTGGTTCTAGTCGACTTTAAGCCCAAGTCCAATAAAAATTACCATATTACCCCTGATTATTTTTAACCTAATATTTATGTGCTCTGCCACTGTTCTAGGCAACACACACTTTCTTACTTCCATACATCAAAATACTTAGAGTCTTACGTTTGGATAGAAGATCCAAGAACTCATTCAGAGATTTGTGATTGGAACTCCAATTTTCTACTATATTCTATTTATGCAGTTTTCATATTTCTTTGTTATGAATTGTTTTGCTATGTTTGAGTAGTTCTCCTTGTTAGATTTAGAGTTCAGATATTCATGAGGGATTTGCCCAAAATATAGAATTGATAATGTTAGGATATCCATCAATTAAATTGTTTTAATGTATGTGTTCTAGAGTAGCTAACTAGGACATTGCCTATAGATGTTAGGGCGCAAGCAGAAGCTTGATTCTCTGTATGAATTAGTTTAGATTATGCTAGGATTGCTAGAAACAAGTGGAAGCTGATTTAGCTAAACCTAGTGAACACGTCAAACTCGTGCATAACGCTTCCTGGAAGGTTCATCAATCGACTACTCATTAGTTGTATCGATCGACGGGCTGAAAGGTGTATCGATCGACACCCCCGTTTTTGGAGTCGGTCGACACTTTCTCAAGACCAATAAGCGACAACTAAGGTCCTAGATCCAGCGATAGATAACCTAAAAATATGGAAGTTGATCTAATATTCTTATTGTTTGAGTTCTAGAATATCCATTATATACTTAGTATCTATATCTTTATAATCATGATTTTTTGAATAGAAACCCTAAGTATAACGCTTTCCATATATGTCTTAAAACCCCAATCAATCAATCGAACAATCACTTGTTCACAAACCTTGTTATTTACATTTAAGACATGTTTGCCTAGCTTAACCACATAACTAATAGATTTATTGTTTGTCTTAGCTCTCCGTGAATTTGATTACTAAGTACTGCAACTCGACATCTTATTTGAGAGAGTACAAATCAATTATATAGTAATTTTAGTGATATCAGCAGTCTTTGGTTGATGTATGAATTGGCCGATTTTCGATGCTTTGTGCTATCAGTCGGGACTCGGGATCAAAGACCAAAGCATGCATTTTGGCTAATGGCTACTGAAATAATAATGATTATCCTTTCTAGGATCCATAATAAAATATTATACTGAAAACCTCAAAAAGACTTACATGAAAACTGAACAACGAGTACAATGGGCCATCAAGGTCAATGTTCGAATTATAACAAGTCCATTTGTTACAAGTATTGGGCCTAATTCGTTTGGTTAACGAGATGGAGTAACAAAGCAATTTGCATGGTTTTATTGGATGTGGGCTTTACAACATAAAATACTAACCACATTCGTTTGATATACGTAGTACTTGCTAAGAAGTAGTCACAAATTAAATGTATAACCAGAGTTCCATTGGATCTAACGGAAACCATCTCAGAAACTTTACCAGGAAACCACGCAAAGACCCCTATTTTCACTTGCCGCATGGATGGCTCATGGAATGACACCACAAGTGGAGCGGGTTCGGTTCTACGTTTACAAGATGGATCAATTGATCTACTTGGATTACGTGGTGGTTACAAGGAAATTTGTCACTACATGTTGAACTCAAGAGTTTAACGTGAACTTAAAAATGTTTATCTCGCCATCGACGTTATTCTAATCATTTTGTCACTAATTTTCAAGAATTAGTAAAAATGATATAGATGTCTGAAGATTGGCCAGCCTTCGCATCTGAGCTTAGCGAGCTCAAATCTCTGTGGGAGACCTACCATAATGTCAAAATGGTATACGGCGCCAGATCCAATAATACTCAAGCAAATATACTTGAAAGACAAGCTTAAACAAAGAAACTTGTTTTCTCATATGTCAGTACGTCTGTTTTCTATTGGATGGATACTACCTATCTTGTTTTTTGCGAATTCGTACTAAATTTTATTTTTGTTTTTCTTTTTCGAGATTAAGAAAACACTAGAGTTCCATTGAATCAAAATTCTATTAAAAATGCAAATTTGAAAACATACAAGACATTTTGATCAAAAAAAAAAAGAAAACATACAAGACAAAACAACAAACCAACCGGAAAAAAAATTATAAAAAAAACTAAACCTAAATTCATAACGATATTAATACGGCTCAATTATTTTTACAAAAGTAGTAAACTAAACAGAAACCTAGATTGGGAAACCTCTAGCAAATAATGCTTTTAGAACTAGTTTCAACGGCTGGGATAAGATGGTGCATTGCCCACCGTTAGTTCCCCTAGGGATGATGCAAGCCAGTCCCAAATCAGTTACTACTTACTGATACAACCATCGTCTCAGCTTTTGTCTCAGCTTTTAACTAATGAAGCATACATGTCTTGGCGTGTCAACCTTGCCACTTATCCACTAACTCTTCTCCCTCAGGATATCTTTTTTTTTTAACGACCTCAGGATAAATCTCTAACACTATAAACAATATTTTTTATATATCTATTTTAACACTAAGAATCATTTTGTCATTCATATATGGGATCCAAACAAACCAATACACACCAGTGAAACAAAAGAATTAACCTCAATTGCAGACCAAAACAGAAGATAGCGAGGTAGAAGTGAGACTCCTTAACAAGATAAAAAAGAGAACCACAAGGGAAACCACGCGCTACATATGATTAAGCAAAAAAATTTAGATATCACACTCTTTACAATCAAATGGACATGAGCATTTGTCTTTCAATTAACCTGTTCCAATTTTCATTGCCCCTTTAGAATGGCCAAATGGGAGGTCTTAAAACAGCTCATAACAACATTTAATATAAGCATCATTAATTCTCTTGCGTATTTATTTTGTTTAAATGAAAATGTATTTTGGGGTAATTCTATCCTCTGATTTACCAGTTTAAAATAAATTAAAAGTGTACTTTTCATGAAGTGGAACGTGAACCAAATTTACCTCATTTGTTTTTAACGTTTTTGTTGTTGTTGTTGTCAATTACCTCTTTTATAAAAGTAAAACATAAATGTTTATTGTTTTATAACTTCAATAATATATGCCCACGTTATAGAGGTATGTCACATTAGTATAGGAAGTGGAAGCCTGCGAGCTTTTATGAAAATATAAACTCGTTTTCTCTTACATCTTGTATCATAAATTACTATTTGCACAACCGATAAATTAATAGATGAAATAAATACAAGTTAGAAAAATTCTATTTACACTAAAAGCAGTGTGGTCTTCTCGCATAGGCCATAGCTGTGAACCCATGCACCTTTAGAGCCTACAGACGCTTGTAGCTGAACCTATTTAAGCACCTTTTGTTTTCATTTATTATTTATTGGCGTCGTCGATACAAATTTTTCTCCAACATTAAATACAAAGATGATTATTTAGTTCTTACTTTACGGTGAACACAATAACAAATAAATACATGCAACTAATCCTCACAAGTCACAACTAACAACATCACAATCATTGTGTAAATAAGAACTTAACTGAAAATTAAATTAACAGCTTAATGGAACTGTATAGTCTTCCTAAATATTCAAAATATACAAAAAGATTCAAACGTTTGACCGATAGGGAGGTTAAGACTGTGTAGTACGACTGTACACGTAAAAGGACTGTAGCCTAAAGATCCAAACCAGTGCAGAAAAATCCTTATACCAAACTATTTTCTCAAAAACATTTCAATTAGATACAACACTAATCATAGATTATTTTACTTTTGGACTTATGGGATAAGGTTTATTTTATTTCGTATTTATCACAAGGTACAACTTCACCTATTTTTTCGCTTCATCATGCAACTTTAATTGTGAAAACAATCCATAAAAAACCAACATGTGGCATGGTCTCTATACAAGAGTGAAAAAATCACATCAATATAACAACATGAGGTATGTTTTCTAATCACTTAAAAAAACGAACGGTCGATAAAAAGGATAACCACAGAACCCTAAACCGGTCCAACCGGTGTTTCCCAATCACTATCAAAGCATTAACTAACTTTCACAAGAAAAGGCATTGTCTAGTTTCTCCACATCCCGACCCACGCTATTAACCGTGTACACGAATTATCCACCGTACGATCAGACACGCATTGTAAAATCGCACTCGTCCCCAGCATTGGAAAACGGCGTCTACAACAGACGGCGGGTCATGTCCCCGTCAAAATCAAACCTTTCAATATTCCTAACGCCGTTACTCCTCCGTTAACTAATGAATGTGATCATGTACTAATAATCCGAAGTAGAGTGGCTAACGGTGACATTAGTATCATGGTTAATGTTTGATCAAATGCTGCTAAGTGATATATACTCTCTCTCTCTCACTCTGACAGATTTGTCGTGGTCTTCGTAGTTTCTCTCTCTCTCTCTCTCATGGACTCAGCCCTCCTAGTTATATAGACTGTACATTACCTCACTCTCCATCTTTCTTCAACTCTCTCTCTCTCTTTATTAACATCTCTGGCTCTGCATTTCTTGCTGTTCACGCTAATCTCCTGTGCGTTTTTACTTCTCTCTCCCCAGCAATGGCAGTGGGAGCCTGAACTTTCGTTTCTTTTTCTTGTTTCCTGTCTGCTTTGCTGTTTACTCTTTGGTTTCTAACTAGAAACAGCTTCAACGAGTGGTTTTGGCTTATTACCATAAAAGGAAAGAAAAAGGAGTCTCAGAGAAGGAAGGAACAAGACGAAGGGAAAAAAATGAAGGAGATGATGCAGCTAATGTTGGTTTTCATGCTTCTTCTGCTTGGTGTTGCTTCTCCTATGAACGACGAAGGTTTCTTTCTCTTACTCTTTGTTGTTGTCTCTTCTTCCTATTACATTTGTCTTTAACTGGTTCTGTTTGAAGATTCAAATCTTTGGTTTCAAAACTCTCTTTTTAGACACTGAGAAGAAGTTCTCATCAAACAAACAGTTTGGTTTCCCCGAGAAAGAAGAGTTCAAGTTGAAAACTTTTTTATACCCTATTCTTAGCTTTGGCCTCTTCTTCTTCTTCAAAAAGATGCAATTTTTTCTAACTATTTCCCAAGAAAACCACTGATATATCATGCCTCTTCCAGGACCATTTAAAGACTGTCTCTTTGATATTTTCATTCTAATTCTAATTTAACTAAAGAAGAATGTTTTCGAATTAATCCACAGGGAAAGCTTTGATGGCGATAAAAGGCTCATTCAGCAACGTAGTGAACATGCTTTTGGACTGGGACGATGTTCACAACAGTGACTTCTGTTCCTGGAGAGGTGTCTTCTGCGACAACGTTAGCTTCTCCGTTGTCTCTCTGTAAGAATCTCTTTTTTGTTTTGTACTAATGAATGGTCTCTCCTCTTTTTAAAGGTCATAATAGTTTCTTGTTCTTGTTTTCAAGGAATCTATCGAATCTGAACCTTGGAGGGGAGATATCTCCAGCTGTTGGAGATCTACGGAACTTGCAATCAATGTAATCTGTGTACTTCTCTCTTTGAATGTTTCACTAGTGGTGGTAGATTGTGGTTATTAAAAGGCTTTTTTTTTAATCTTACTTGCAGAGACTTGCAAGGGAATAAATTGGCTGGTCAAATTCCTGATGAGATTGGAAACTGTGCTTCTCTTGTTTATCTGTAAGTCCTTTCTCATGGTAAAACATACTTATCTTTTAAGCTTTCAAGTCTTATATTTGAGATTCATATGCAGGGATTTTTCTGATAATCTTTTGTATGGAGACATACCCTTCTCAATCTCCAAACTCAAGCAGCTGGACACTCTGTATGTGTTATACTATTTTACCTTTTTCTTCTTTTCCCCCTGATTTTAAAGTTCCATCTTTTGTCTTCTTGTGCTTCTTCCTTGTGGATTTTTCTGAACCTTTCAACTTGTGGATGTATTAGGAACTTAAAGAACAATCTGCTCACAGGCCCACTACCTGCAACCTTAACACAGATTCCAAATCTTAAGATACTGTGAGTTAATTTTTAACCTACTTTTATTTACTTATATGCATCAAATTTGGAAACTGATCTTCACACATGTAATTTTGTTTTTCTAATCAATGATGTTGAAGTGATCTTGCTGGGAACCATATAACGGGTGAGATACCAAGGTTGCTCTACTGGAATGAAGTTCTACAGTACTTGTAAGTTCAATAGTCATGTCCTTCAACTTCATAAAGTGAATACTTATTTATCCTTCTAATACATGATCTCTCTCTCTCTCTCTCTCTCTCTCTCTGCAGCGGCTTACGTGGGAATATGTTGACTGGAACATTGTCTTCTGATATGTGTCAGTTCACCGGTTTGTGGTACTTGTAAGTGGATCCTATACGCTTGCATTCTCCAGAGTTTATTTTTTTTTAAGTTTGAGTTTTAAAACTTGTGTTATTTTGTTGATCAAGTGATGTGAGAGGCAATAATCTAACTGGAACTATCCCGGAGAGCATTGGAAACTGCACAAGCTTTGAGATCCTGTATGTGTACATTTGAGTTCCAGCATAGAACAGTACTGTGGACTTAATGTCTTTTTCGATTTTACAGGGACATATCTTATAATCAGATAACTGGAGAGATTCCATACAACATCGGTTTTCTTCAAGTCGCTACTCTGTGAGTATTGAGAAACACTTCAACCTTGGTTTGATCTATGAATAAAAATGCGGTTACTGAACTTTGTTTTATATTTTTCTTGAAGGTCACTACAAGGAAACAGATTGACGGGAAAAATTCCAGAAGTCATTGGTCTAATGCAGGCTCTTGCTGTTTTGTAAGTTCTGTTCATAAAGATAAAGTAATACCAAAATGTTATATCGAACTTGGCTCATTTGACATATTCTCATTCCCAGGGATCTGAGTGACAATGAGCTAGTGGGTCCTATCCCACCTATACTTGGCAATCTCTCATTCACCGGGAAGCTGTGAGTCTTCTTCTTTGTATAAACCACAATAATGCTTCATATGTTCAGCTTGTGGCATGTCTAAATGCATGTTTTTGTTGGAATAGGTATCTTCATGGCAACAAACTCACTGGTTCCATCCCACCTGAGCTAGGCAACATGTCACGCCTCAGCTACCTGTATGCTTGTTTCAAACTTTAAATCTGTTTACTTAGCTTCTGCATATTCATATACTCATTTTCTTGATTTTGCAGGCAACTAAACGATAATCAACTAGTGGGAAGTATCCCACCTGAGCTTGGGAAGCTTGAGCAATTGTTTGAACTGTGAGTTTTCCTTCTTTTTTTTTTTTTGGTTTCTTTAAGAGTCCTTAGTTCTAATTTATTGTAACTTTGTTTAAAACATGAAAAGGAATCTTGCCAACAACCGTTTGGTAGGGCCAATACCATCTAACATCAGCTCATGCGCAGCCTTGAATCAATTGTAAGCTATGATGTGAATGAATCTTCGTGAAATTATTGTCTACTCTTCTTATATTCACAAACTTAACTTCGGTTTTCACTTGCTATCAGCAATGTTCATGGGAACCTCTTGAATGGATCCATACCGTTGGCGTTCCGCAATCTGGGGAGCTTGACTTATCTGTGAGCTTCCTTCTCTAAAATGCGCTACACTACATTGCATCTCTGTAAACATTTTAGTGACCTTTAAATGCAGAAATCTTTCATCGAACAATTTCAAGGGGAAAATACCAGCTGAGCTTGGACATATAATCAATCTTGACAAACTGTATGTCTTCTCCATTTTGTTACATCCTTTGGTTGGTTTTGTACTTGCACCAGCTAAACATAAGTTTTTCTTATTTATTTTATTTCCAGGGATCTGTCTGGCAATAGTTTCTCAGGGTCTATTCCATTAACCCTTGGTGGTCTAGAACACCTTCTCATATTGTAAGTCCTCATTCAACCCTGAGGTTGCAAACTTGTTTTTTATTAACTTGCGTACTCTGCTTGATTGAACAGAAATCTCAGCCGGAATCATCTTAATGGACAACTGCCTGCAGAGTTTGGGAACCTTAGAAGCATTCAAATGATGTAAGACTCAAAGTTGCTTTAAACTTATAACCATCTGTTTCTACCTGACTTCTCTGTTACTCCTGCAGTGATGTATCATTCAATCTGCTCTCCGGAGTTATTCCCACTGAACTTGGCCAGTTGCAGAATTTAAACTCTTTGTAAGCTAACCATATGATCTTATCTTTCCCATTCTATACAGAAAATCAATGTAGTTCTTATAAAAATTTATGCAGAATATTGAATAACAACAAGCTCCATGGTAAAATCCCTGATCAGCTTACAAACTGCTTCACTCTTATCAATCTGTAAGTTCTCTTGTAAGAAATGTTTTCACTTACTGATATTTCTATGAAGATTTAACAATCCAACATTTCTTCTAAAAACGTTGTAGGAATGTTTCCTTCAACAATCTCACCGGGATAATCCCACAAATGAAAAACTTCTCACGTTTTGCTCCAGCCAGGTAATGAAGCTACTCTCACTAGTCTGTCATTGTGATCAATAAAGCATATCATTTTTGATGTAAAACTGCTTCTCTGTCTTTTTGTATAGCTTCCTTGGGAATCCATATCTTTGTGGAAATTGGGTTGGATCTATTTGCGGTCCTTCTTTGCCTAAGTCCAGAGGTATCTTCTAGATTTATCCTCTAAGCCATTGTCTTCAGTATCTGAACTTACTTTCTTTTCTTCTTCTTTGTAGTATTCTCCAAAGCTGTTGTGATCTGCATTGTTCTCGGTATCATCACTCTCCTATGTATGATACTCATCGTGGTTGTCAAATCTAAGCAACAGAAGGAAATCTTAAAAGGCTCCTCCTCCAAACAAGCCGAAGGTAATGAATGACGCCTTCATTGTAATTCTTAACTCATCTTCTAATCATTAGATGTTGAATACCTCTCTGCTCTTGATCCTCTCAGTCTCAACCAAGCTAGTGGTTCTCCACATGGACATGGCGATTCACACATTCGATGATATCATGAGAGTAACAGAGAATTTCAACAAGAAGTTCATAATTGGATACGGTGCTTCAAGCACGGTCTACAAATGCACTTTGAAAACTTCCCGACCTATTGCCATCAAGCGACTCTACAATCAGTATCAGGACAACTTGCGTGAGTTTGAGACAGAACTCGAGACCATAGGACGCATCAGACACAGAAACATAGTCAGCTTGCACGGATACGCCTTGTCTTCTGTCGGAAACCTTCTTTTCTATGATTACATGGAAAACGGCTCTCTTTGGGACCTTCTCCATGGTAAGTTCCAAAGAATGATTTTGCTCATGGAGTGTAATACAAAGCTTTTAACTTGTTTTCTTTTTCTAAGTAGGGACATCTAAGAAAGTGAAGCTTGATTGGGAGACAAGGTTGAAGATAGCTGTTGGAGCTGCGCAAGGACTTGCCTATCTTCACCATGATTGCACTCCTCGGATCATCCACCGTGACATCAAATCATCGAATATACTTCTTGATGAGAACTTTGTGGCGCATTTATCAGACTTTGGGATTGCTAAGAGCATACCAACTAGCAAAACGCATGCTTCCACTTATGTTTTGGGGACTATTGGTTATATAGACCCAGAGTATGCTCGCACTTCACGTCTCAATGAGAAATCTGATATCTACAGCTTTGGGATTGTTCTTCTTGAGCTTCTTACCGGGAAGAAAGCAGTGGATAACGAATCTAACTTGCACCAACTGGTACATGAATCACTTCAAACTTATAGATATAGTTTTGTATGGTCTTGAACTATTGAGTCAAATTTGTGTTTTGTTTTGTGTTGCAGATCTTGGCAAAGGCTGATGATAATACTGTGATGGAAGCTGTTGATCCAGAGGTTACTGTGACTTGTATGGACTTGGGACATATCAGGAAGACATTCAAGCTAGCTCTTTTGTGCACAAAGCGTAACCCTTTAGAGAGACCCACTATGCTTGAAGTCTCTAGGGTTCTGCTCTCTCTTCTTCCATCTATGCAAGTGGCCAAGAAGCTCCCTTCTCCTGATCCATCAAAAAAGCCTACAAACTATGGAGTTAGGGAACAGCAGCAAGAGAGGAGTGAAGAAGGATCGCAATGGTTTGAACAGTTCCATGAAGTTATCTCCAAAAGCAGCGTATAAGATGTCAACTTTGAAAGAAGCTTCTTCTAGGGTTTTTGCCTTGCTTTCTTGATTCCCAAGGAAGTTGGTGTTGCTGATTAGAAGAAAAGGATGGTTTTTTAGTTAATTTAGACTAGTACAAGGGGTATTTTGGGTAAGGAAAAAGAAGGTATGTTTGGTGTGGGAAGCATTAAAGACAAGAACAAAGATTATATGAGAAAAGGATATGTGAAGTTAATGTTTGTTTTCTCCCAAGAATATTGCTCACGAGTACTGTAAAGTCTTTAGTCTTCTGATTTAATAGCTTACATATGTATGACCCCACAACAAAGAATCAATGAAATCACTTTCTCTATGCATATATCTAAACAAGTATACACGTTTCTATATATATATATGTAGACATAGGAAGGCGTTTGTATTAAACATTATCATAACATCTTCAATGTGAAGATTAAGCAATGATTAGGCTCCCTGAAACTTCCTGTGAATCGAATTTCCGGCATAAATTCAGGCTCCTGTTCAAATTAAAAAAAGAAAAAAAAAATCAGTGGTGACTATGTCATGGCCCGTTGTTTTTTGAACTATTGAGGTAGATTAGATTGTTTTAGTTACCTGTAAGAGCTCTTAGTTCCATATTTGATGCTAGTTGGTTCAGGGAGTTCTTCTTTACTTGATCTCTGTCAAGAAAAGGAAGTTTCTAGAGTTCTTTAATACTATTACTGTATACAATGGGACTTTTCATGAGTTCTTTTTTTTTTTTTTTGGGAAGAAAGCTGATTATTTACCTTTGAGTCTAGAGTGCAGATATTAGATCCATACACTTGGCAATTTATCTTTCTGCTGTGGTTTCCTTTGACTAACCTACTACCCTTTGAGGAATCAGTGGCTTTTAGCCTGCAGAGAATGCACGTGGGAACGTTTTTAGCAGGTAAACTAGACTATGGCTATGCAAGAAAGGTAGTAGCATTATAGAGTCTTAAAGCTATGAACTACTAACGTTCTGGAGTTAGTAGCAACGTTCTCTTGTACGGCATCAATTTTCGCCTGCAATATGAGACATCGTTTAGTAATGTGTGAACATAGAGGCGAAGAAGTTAGAAAACATTTGAAAATGGCTTCATATGTTGGATTTGAGATTTACGTTTGAAGAGCGTTCCTTTGCTCTCAGTAATGTTCTTAAGCCAAATACCTAAACATAATTTATTTTTAGTTAATGTGAGGCGGATAAAAACTTACGACTAATAATAATATGACAGATTAGTCATACCTGAAGATCTTGAGACCGTGGAGTATTACTTTTTGGCAAAGGTGTTGAACAAGGTTCAACATTTATCTGCAAAGGAACCCAACACATTAGTTTTGTTTCTTAACTACAGCTTCTGAGAATGTAGTAACAAGATTGAAAAACAAAGAGAGTGAACAGGTAATACATTATTGTTTGTAGCATTTCTTTTGGATGAACTAATCCTTGATTTCGCATTCTGCTCGGTTTCTGAGTTAACCTTAGACCTGAAACTCTCACAGAAAACATGTTTATAACGAAGCCAAAACACTGTCTTATTGACAAGCAGCAGAGATTATGATTACCTGTGTCTTTCAGATCTTTCTGCAGTTCTGAGATTCGGTTCCTTTGGAACAGTGAGTTTCGATCTTTTGTTGGAGTTAACTCGAGACACCTGACCACAGTAACAATTAGCTTAAAGATTTCTAGTATTAACAAATTCAAAAGTCCATAAATATGTATATAACACAGACCTTAGCTTCCAGTTTTGGCCTTTTGGTGTCTTGGTTTTGCAACTTAGAGTCTAAGATCGGAGATAAGTTACCACCAAACTTTGCTAATGATCTCTGACATCTGAAGCACCAAATAAAAACATTTGTTGAAGCCAAAAGAAATAAAAAGCAAATTCACATTAGTAATTTACTCATTCATTAGTAGTACCTAGTCAGAAGTTGAACAGAGTAAACGTCTAATGGTTTGTTCTGCCTTGCAAGTAAAGAAGCCGTAGGTCTTGTTAAAGTTGAGCTACAGCATGATTTCGTTTTTGATTTGGGTTTGGTCTTTGAGACATCTTTAACTGTTTGGTTATAATAAATGAACCCTGAACACCAAAAATACACACTTTAAGTTAAAGCCTCTCAATAATGAATTGACGCAAAACCAAGTGTAGAAAGAGGAATCATCATCATTAGTACCGTTGTATTGATCTTTTCGATTCAGACCGGATTCTATAACCGGTTTTGAAATCTCAACAGGCTTAGTTTCGGAGATGATGTTTGTGATTTGCTTAAGCGGCTCGAGTTTCCAATTGCACTTTGGGCTAAAAGCTGAATAAAATAACCAGACAAGAAAAAGAAAAAGAAAAACATTGTGAGAGAGAGATAGAGAGAAAAAGGACAAAGCTTTGTAATAAAAAAACAATCTTTGCGTGTGTCTTACGCGAAGGAGGATAGTTTCCAGCGGATTCGAACCAGAACTCGATCTCCTCTGTCTCGGAATCGAGCTCAGGTCTGGAGAAATCGTAGAAACGAGGTGCGTCGAATTCGAAATCGATGTCGAATTCCTCAAACGAAAAAACTTCTCCAGATAAACTCGGAATCATGATTAAGGCTGGAAACGGGGTGGGAGAGGTTCACATTCAACCAAATTACAAAAGGATCTGAGATGTTTCTTCTCCCTCTCTCCCTCCTCCTCCTCCTCCTCCTCCTCCTCCAATCAATTTCCCGCAGAACCTCTGGAAAAAAAAAGTTTCTCCAGAAAATTAGGAGAGAGAGATGGAGAAGAAGAGAGAGAGAGAGAGAGAGGAAGGAGAAGATAACGGCCCTAAATTCAGTTTGGCGCGGATGTGAAACGACGGTGATCAATTGCTCTTATGTACAGCTCATAAATTCAAATTTCTGAATTTTCTATTTGGTTCTTTATTTTTGAAATTTCATAAAGTAGACCCCTTAGTATAATAAATGGTTTCCACAAACCCTCAATCAATGTTTTTCGATACAATAATTTTTGTTTTCCTTGGATTCTAAGTCAAGGGAGAAAATTGCAATTTCAAAAGATAAGGGGAAGAAACGAAATATATGAAAGTTGCGTTCGTTATAACGACTTACCTGTAGGTCTTTTGACTAAAACATTGAATCCCCTTTTGTTTCTATCCGAAACTTTTTTCTAGGAAAATAACAACGGCCGTGTCATCATCATTCAATCCAGGTAAAGGTCTCTTCCTCCATTTTCCCGTAACATTTCAAGAAAAAAAAAAGTCTGAAATTAAAAAGTGAATATTGCCCTTTTTTTTTTGCAAATTCATTTGGAGTTAAATGAACGTTCCAAAACTTGTTATCATTTTAAGAAACAAGACCATCTCCATACAGGATTGAATAAGATAGCGAATGAGGAATAACTCTGAATTTAATTTGGTTATGATTGTAACCGTATTTGTTGGCAGAGTTTGGAGATGATAATGTCCAAAACTCAAATCGAATCAATATGCTCATCTCTTCTTCAAGAACTTGAGGTTTGTTCATTTGCGATTGCTTCAGCCTCAAGAAAAGTTTTTTTTTGTACAAATGTGATTCTGTTTCGTGATACAGATTATATGGGACGAGGTAGGAGAAACTGAAACCGAAAGAGAGAAGATTTTGATTGAGATTGAAGACGAATGCAGAGCAGTTTATTGTAGAAAAATCGAAAAGGTAAAAGAAGAGAGGAATCGGCTAAGACAAGACATTGTTGATTCAAAGTCGAGAGTTATTGCTATATGTTCTGTAATGGAAGAGCCATCGAGTCTTGGAAGACAACACCAATCTGATCAAAGTGGAAGAAGAAGTTTGAAAGAAGAGTTAGTAAAGATTCTTCAGAAACTTGAAGATATGGAAAAGAGAAAATCAGAGAGGAAGGATCAGTTTATTCAAGTAATTGAAGATATAAAATGCATACGAGACGAGATAAATGAAGAATCTGTTGATACTTGTTCGTCTGATTTTTCTATTGATGAGTCTGATTTATCTCTTAGAAAGCTTGAAGAGTTACACAGTGAGCTTTACACACTTCAAGAAGAGAAGGTTTCCTGAACTTAGCATATTACTTTTAAGTTTTAACTTTGATTTGATTTCTTTTTTCAGATTATTAATATTAATTTTGAGGTATATTTTTTTTGGCTCAGGGAAACCGTATGAAACATATTCAAGATCATCTAAGAACTCTGGAATCACTTTGTTCGGTTCTTGGTTTGAAATATGGAGAAACTGTTACCAAGATTCACCCAAGTTTAGTAGAATCTGAAGGGTCAAGAAGTATAAGTAACACAACACTTGACAAGTTAGCTTCGTCAGTAAATCAATGGCATGAGACAAAGATACAGAGGATGCAAGAAGTAAGTTAAATGTTACCAAAAATTTTCAGTATCTTAAGACTTTTGCTCTTTTTCTTAGTCATTTTATTGATTGCAGCTACAAGATCTTGTGACGACAATGCTTGAGTTTTGGAATTTAATGGACACACCAGCAGAAGAACAACAGAAGTTCATTAACGTTTCCTGTAATATAGCTGCTACTGTTTCTGAAATAACCAAACCTAATAGCCTTTCCACAGACTTGCTTGAAGAGGTACATTCACATCAGCTTTAACTAATTTCTAATATTTCTAAGATTTTTTCTCTGATATGGTTTAATGCTTAAAAAGGTTAAAGACGAGCTAAGTCGGTTAGAGGAATTGAAATGGAGCAAAATGAAAGAACTTGTTTTAAAGAAGAGGTCAGAACTTGAAGAGATATGCAGAAGAACACACATTGTTCTTGAAGAACAAGATATCTCAGTGGAGAATGTAATTAAAGCCATTGAATCAGGAGATGTGAACCCTGAGAATATACTAGAACAGATTGAGTATCAAGCTGGGAAAGTGAAAGAGGAGGCTTTAAGCAGAAAAGAGATTCTTGAAAAGGCTGAGAAATGGTTGAATGCTTGTGAGGAAGAGAATTGGCTTGAAGAGTATAATCAGGTTTTGTGTATCTTTTTGTGGGTCTAAATGATCTGATCTCTTACATTTTGTGGTTATTTATGGATTTTTTGATTTGTATAGGATGAAAACCGATACAACGCTGGAAAAGGATCTCATTTAATCCTCAAACGTGCAGAGAAAGCTAGAGCACTTGTTAATAAACTTCCAGGTTTCATATATATGATCCCAAAATGATTTTTCAGATTGTTATCTCTGTGAATTTTTTAACCAACTGAAAATGTCTTAATTCTTCTTAGCTATGGTTGAAGCATTAGTTTCCAAGATAACAATATGGGAATCAGAGAAAGAAGCTGAGTTTCTATTTGATGGTGTATGATTTATATTCTTCCCTTACAAAAAATCATCTCTTAGTTCTTATCTCTTTGCTTAATGATTTTTATCCATTTCTTCATTCAGAATCGTCTACTTTGGATGCTTGAAGAATATACAGAACTTAGAGAAGAGAAAGAACAAGAACGTCGCAGGAAAAGGGTATTAAGCTAAACTCTTTTGCATCAATATTCTTCTAAGAATGACCTAAAAAAATGCTTGTTGGATTGTGGTTGTTTTCAGGATCTGAAGAAACTTCAAGGTCAAGTGACATCAGAGCAAGATAAAGGAACTCCTACGAGACCTCAAAGCGCAAAAAATGGTCTTAAAGTATCAACTAACAAGAGATTTGCATCATCCCCTCATACTGATTCGCCTCGCTCAGCAAAATCGTTTACATCTCAATCTCGCTATGGCTAAAAAGATGAAGCAAAGACTTCAAAACAATTCTTTTAGTTTGTAATTGATTCAACTGGTAATTGATTCTTTCTTACATAAAAAAAAAAGAATCTGTAGGAATATTTGTTCTTTTTTCAATGGCGTTACCTCAACTTTGTTCTTAACAACACCATTATTATACAGAGCATGTAAACAAAAGAGATTAGGAAGAGACACATCGTCTAGAAACTAAGTCATATCTCTTTTGTTAAAATCAAACTTTTCTATGCTTAAAACATGCTAATTAGTAAGCGGCTCTGACAAAGAAAGGAATCTGATTGATTATTGGATCATTTGTATTCTGTCAAACTCAGATCCAATAAGGTACACTGTTTGTGTTGCGGAAAGAAAATTTGACTTTGACCGACCAAATGTACTTGTTGAAGAAATAAATGTCAGTTATCTTTTTAAGCTTTGTACTCACTCATATGAAAATCTGTAAACTTCATATATAAACTTTGACGCTTACTCAAATTTTACTACAGTTGCATGATTGTATTTGTGTCTAAAGATTTAGCTTATGTTGCAAATTAATTGGTCTTAGTAGATTTTAAAAACTATTTTCTTTGGTCAACGTTACTACAAAGTGTTAACTGGAAAAAGACAAAAGAAATTGTCAGAATTTGGTATTCTTTTTTTTTTTTTTGAAATTTCACTTTAATGTCTTTTTAGCAGTTTCGTTTATTTAATTACATATATTAAGTTTCCAAGACGGACGTGATCTTTCCCTAAACCAAATTCAATACTTTTATTTTTGTAATTATTATATAGATATTAAAATAATTAAATCCTTAATATTCGTATTAAATAATACAACTGTCTAGATGGTATTTTTATATATTTTATTTCTTTTTCCTGAAATTTTCCATTATATATTTAACCTCCTTATTTCTTTGCAAAAACCCTAAATTCAGTTGTCTAAAAGAAAAATTGGGGATAATTGCATGTAATTTTTGGTGTGTTTTTTTTTTCCGGTGAGATTGAGAGGTTAATCTCCACGCTGCTACAGTATAGTGTTGGTTTTCAGCTCCAGAGTTCTTTGAAAGTAAGAAAGCAAATCTATAAACTAACAAAAAACAATCTGCTATGATCTTTGATTTTTTTGAGCTATTTCATCTCTCTTTTTTTTCTCTAATCTATCTTGTAATCTTTTTACTTTGTTCATAGTTAATTTGTCTGCAAAAGAACTCTTCGTCTTTTTCTTTCTTTTTCTTCATCTTAATTTTTTTTCTCATCTAAAAGCTCAATGTTTTTTTTCTCTTGGTGAATTGTAGGGAAGAATTCTCCTGCCAATTCTGGGAATTTGTGGAAATAAATATGGAGGATAAAAGTGGTATTAGTCCAAGTGGGGTCATCACAGTTAAGGGAGATGAAGCTTTGGCGTCAAGAACAGAGTTCCAACAAAGCCCTAGCTTTCTCCAATTCGTAAGCCCCACGACGGTGGTGACTCCTCCTCCTCCCCCTCCTCCGGCTCCGACCCCGGCTTCAACCACCGTGAATCCTGGCTCAGCCGCCGCACCTCCGCCGCCGCCGATCTCCAGCGCTGGGTTAGATCTGACGAAGAAGAAGAGAGGAAGGCCGAGGAAGTACGCTCCAGATGGAAGTTTGAACCCTAGGGCTTCGAGACCAACTCTCTCTCCAACACCAATCTCATCTTCGATTCCCTTCTCTGGAGATTATAATCATCATTCTCATTGGAAACGAGGAAAAGCTCAGCAGCAGCATGTTGATATCATCAAGAAATCTCACAACTTTGAGTATGGAAGCAGCCCAGGTAAATAATCTTGTAATCTCTTTTGTGTGTGTGTGCATCGGTTTTAGTGAGATAGATCTGATCCGATCTGGGTGTATTATCATCTGTTGATGTGATTGTTATGTGGGTATTTTTTTGAGATGTTGGGGAAGTGGGACCAACATAACATAACTGGATTTGGCTGAGTACACTTTTTTTGTCTGAAGAAGCCTACAAACAGACCAGTTAGAGACCCATACAGAGAATCTGATGATGCTGACCGAACCAAACTGAAAAATAAAAAGTAGATTTCTTTTTTAAATTTTTTGAGAGAATAATCTCTTTGTCTCTTCCTTTTCTCTTTAGAGGATACGAGTGCTTAGCAGATCTCTAAGATTTATCATTGGGTTTGGTTAAATCTGTTTTAATTACTGACTCTGGTGGATATAAAGGGACTTACTTGTATGTTCTTTAAAGGCTAACACTGATTGTTAGAGTTTACTGATTGGTCAAATTCAATAACATTAAAATTCTGTTTCTATCTCTTTGCAGCTCCTCCTCCTCCTCCTCCTGGGCTCTCATGCTATGTGGGTGCAAATTTCACAACACATCAGTTTACTGTCAATGCCGGTGAGGTAATAAATTGCCCTGACAGAATTTTTCTTCTTTTTTACCGTTCTTGTAGTAAAAAAATTTGGTATTGGATTTTGTTTATCATTGTTTTTGAGAATGTATTTTTTTCTTTACAAGGATGTAACAATGAAGGTTATGCCGTATTCGCAAGGATCTCGAGCTATATGCATTCTTTCTGCAACTGGTTGCATCTCTAACGTCACACTTCGTCAAGCTACCACTTCAGGCGGCACCCTTACATACGAGGTAACTCTAATCTTGAAAATATATTTTCTGTATTTCTTGATGGGATTTTTGGTGGTTCCTGAATCAGATTATTTTCTTGTGTTAGGGTCGATTTGAGATACTTTCGCTATCTGGTTCCTTTATGCCTACTGATAACGGAGGAACTAAAGGTCGGTCCGGTGGTATGAGCATTTCTTTAGCCGGACCGAATGGCAAAATCATTGGCGGTGGTCTTGCCGGTATGCTCATAGCAGCCGGTCCTGTCCAGGTGACACAAATCTTGATTTAATCCAAGAAAAAAAAATGTATTTACTAATTCAGTGTATAGAAAAGTCTAATATAATTTGTGACAGGTGGTAATGGGAAGTTTCATTGTGATGCATCAAGCAGAACAAACACAGAAGAAGAAACCTCGAATCATTGAGGCTTCTCCTCCGCCACTACAACGACCACCTCCGGGTTTCACCATAACCACTGTGAATTCTACTTCGCCTTTGGTGGCCACAGTAGAGGAGCCAAAACAACAAACCTATGGTGGAGGTGGTGGTATAATGAGACCGATATCTCAAATGCCTTCTTCTTTCAACAACGACAATTCTGGTATGAACAACTTCACAACGACCTTTCAGGGATACGGGAATATGAACACGGGTACTAACAAAGACGAAGATGACTATGACGATGGTGGTGATGATGACTCTGGCGATACCAGGAGCCTATCTACTAGTGGTTGACCGATTCTCCAATTTTCTTGTGTAGAAAGTAAGAGGGACCTTTAAGGTCAAAAATGTTTCAGCTATTCTTTGCTTTGCTTTCTTTTTAGAGTCTGAGACTTCGCTTCCTGTGTGTGTTTCCTAGCGTATTTGTTTTTGTGATCGGTTTAGCTTAACTATGTTCAAATCATCGACTAAACAACGTTATTATGGTTGCTGTTGTTATTGGGATTAAAATTTACTATTTTTTGCATATGACATTGTTAAACTGTGATTCTTATGAAGTCAATATCTCACGCAATAGCAAAAATGTGAAGGATTAAATTTGATTATTGAAAGGCGATCGATTACAAGGATTTGAGAGAATGGTATTGGAAGTCTCTGTTCTCCCCTTTACAAACTTATATTCTCTTATATATACACTTAAATACTACTGGAGATTACTCACGCTATCCATAATTCAATTTCATCTCGTAAAGAGTCAAGTGCAGCGCAGCAGCGGTTAGTGAGGAGTGGTATTTTCTTTTTCAGTCAAAACAAGCGTGTGCTTCTTCAAAGAAGCTGTTTATTAAATTAAGTTTTGGTCACAAAATAAGCTTAAGAAAGTACACTAGAATAAATAAGCTTAACAAAGTACATTTGATCACAGTCGAATAACAAAAAGAAGAGGCGTTCCGTTCATTCATCAAAGCCTAGATCCACGTATGATACTTGCGATCCCGTATCGAGAATCTAGGGAAAGCGTTAAGGGATGTGGGTGTGGCAATATTGTAGATATTAGAACCAACTGCCACCAGATTCCTAAAGCTCGAAGGAGGAGAACTGGGTACAGGGACTCTAGCCAAAGCGTATCCACTTGATCTGGTTTTTAGAGATTTATCAGGCTTCCGGCAGAGGGTATACCAGTCAGCGTTACCACAAATAGTTTGTAAGCACACATAGAGTTGTCTCTATGTGAGACTGTGAAGCCAAAGAGTGACCGGGTCTTGTAAAACTCAGGAGAAGATACGAGAGATCGAAGCTCTTGGAGACTAGGGAGAAAGTCGTATAGTACAACCTTGAGATTTTGAAAGAAAAAAAAAATCATTTTTTAAGTTTTTTTGTATTTAAAGATATAACTTTCACTTAACTGATTTTTGATTTTTTTAATAGATCATATGATTAATAGATTTAGACATAACATTTTAAAATTAAAAAGTCACTAATTTGGTTATTGTTTTTAAATTTCGAATGTAAATTTTGTTAATTCTTGAAACAAAAATCTTGACATGCATTTTAAATGAGTAGCAAATCATTTATTCCGTAATTATATGTATATTATATGAACTTAAAATATGTGTAGTATCAATATAAATATTTTAAATAAAATGAGAAATGTAAACTAGAAATATAAAGTTAGTGATACACATATGTTCGGTTATTTTTAGATATCTATTCAGGTTCGGATATTATCCACTCGGGTTCGGATATCCAATCTCTCATAATTTAATATCCATTCAGATATTTTGTTACTTCGGTTCGAATTTTGATTCGGAATTTTCGGATCGGGTTCGAGTATCGGGTAAAATGGTTACTAATCTCAACTTCTTCTTTTTTTGACTCTTCTTATGTCCCAATAAACCATCTGCGTTCGTTTTAAAGTTGCTAGATTTTAACATTTGCTTCAAGTCAAGTGGCAAGAATCTATATAACTATTTGTTTGAAGATTCAGGGTTAAAATGTAAGAAACTAAACTTCTAAACCTATGCAGGAAAATAGCAAAACAAATCATTATCTTTACATTTTATAACAACCAATGGAATACAGGGAGTAAACAATAAATAAAAGAGAAATCTAAAACCCTTCCCCTTCCTTCCTTAAGCGCAGTCGCTCCGTTGGTCTCTTCTTCTTCATCGCGATTCCGATTAATCGGAGAGTCGACTCGGAACGATAACGATCTTCGCTCCATCTCCTACTATCAGGTATCTATAGATCTTCTCCGTCGTTTCTAAGATTGTTAATTAGATAGTGACTAGATCTTCTATCTTCATTTCGTTGCAGCGTTTGAACATCAGTAGCTATGTTTAACCTAAGTAGGATCATTCCTCGTCTACACTCGGTTTCCCTTAACCCTAGCACGACTGCGTCTGCGTCTCTGATCGAGAACGCCCCGAGAATCTTCCAATCTCTCGGAAACCGAGCATTTTCCGGGAAACCAGGCTCCGACGGATCTGGAGGCAACGAGAACGGTTGGGACATCGCGACGGGAGGATCGTTCGGTGATCGTTCTGATGATCTTGATTGGGATCACAAATCAATGTGGTCGACTGGTTTAAGCAAGGAGCATTTCGACGGCGTCTCCGTTGGCCGTCAGAGCAACGAGAATCCTTCTTCTGATTCAGGCGATGTGATGAGCAGGTTAGGTCCGAGAGAAGTCGCCATGGTTAACGAGATGAATGAGTATGATGATATGATCAAGGAGATTGAGAAAGAGAATAGGCATAGCAGGGTTTTTGTTGATGGGATTAAGCAGAAGATGATGGAGATGAGTGTGTTGCTGAAGCAAGTCAAGGAGCCTGGTGCTAGAGGTTCTTATCTTAAGGACTCTGAGAAGACTGAGATGTACAGGTTGCATAAAGAGAATCCTGAGGTTTATACCGTTGAGAGGCTTGCTAAGGATTATAGGATCATGAGGCAGCGTGTTCACGCCATTCTTTTTCTTAAAGAGGATGAAGAAGAAGAGGAGAGGAAGCTTGGTCGTCCCTTGGATGATTCCGTTGAGCGTTTGCTTGATGAGTACCCTGAGTAAGTTCTTTCTACTTTGGTATTGAGATAAAGATACAAACTTGGATAGGTTGCTGAATGTGTACCTCATGCAGGTTTTTTGTTTCACATGACCGGGAATTTCATGTGGCCTCACTCAGTTACAAGCCCGACTTTAAGGTCATGCCAGAAGGATGGGATGGTACAATCAAAGATATGGATGAAGTTCACTATGAGATCTCAAAGAAAGAGGATGACATTCTTTACGAAGAATTTCTCAGGAGGTTTGAGTTCAACAAATTGAAAGTAAGTCCGTTCTTTTGCCCTCTTGAGTATGCATTGCCTTCTTATCAAGTGACCTAGCGTGTTGGTTGATCATTTGATTTTTGATGATATCAAATATGCATTCTCTTTTGGTGTCTTAAACCCCAGTGGAAAGGAGAAGTGAAGTGCCACAAGTACAGCAGAAGACGTTCATCAGATGGATGGAAAATCACGGTTGAGAAATTGGGTCCTCAAGGCAAGCGTGGAAATGGAGGTGGCTGGAAGTTTGTGAGTCTTCCTGATGGATCGAGTCGGCCTCTCAACGAAGTGGAGAAGATGTATGTTAAGCGTGAAGCACCACGTCGCCGCCGTAAGATTCTCCCTTGAAGTTACTAGAAACAGACTCCATCAACGGTAATTGGAATGTTATGTCTCCCTTGAGGAGTGTCAAAGTTGAAACTACTTTGCGTTGTTTAATCTTTTGTTGAATAGTAACATCGGTAGCTCTTTTTTTTTGTTTTTAGCTCTTGCATTTCTCTGTGGCCCAGTGGTTCAAATAATCTTAAGACCCAAACATTTCAGAATTTCTGAGGTTATAGACCAAACATTACAGAAACATATCTTATCTTTATGTTTTTACCTTATATTGGAAATTTCTACTACACAAAAGTTTTCCAGAAAAGTTTTAAAATCTTAAGTGGGTTTAGAAATCTAAAAAACTTAACCAAAACTTGAGTTTATTTCAACATTTATTCACTTAATATAAAAATTGCAATATTTAAAATAAACAGAAAGCCATCCATGATATTAAAAGCGTAATAAAAGATGATGTCTCCTAAAGAAGTTTTGGAGGAGTCGTCAGATTTTTTCCCCCAGGCCCACTTCCCTAGAAATACCGTTATCCACTGAACTTTTCATCGTGTATTGTTTTACCCGTTGAGTATTTGCCTGTCATTTTCAAAAATATTCTCTTTTTGAAAATATCTTTGGTTTCTACAAATCTCTGCTTTTTACACACCGGGTTCTTTCCCCGATCTGTGGTCGGAGGGACCACTCCTCCTTTACGCACTGGCGGCAACACCTATCCAAAACATGAAACGCATCTACAACCAAACCCCAGAAAAAGTCCACAACTTTATCTAAACATCTCTTCTTAGGAAGAACCATAGTTCTGCTCTAAACTCTCTCTTGTGCTAGCAAGAAGATTCTCTCAACACAAAACCGGCCTCTACTCTCCTGCTTTCACATTCACCGAAGCATTCACCGATACAAACAAGATGCACCATAGACTCTCCTACGCTGAAAAAGGGAAAGGCCGTACAGACCCCTCACCACCTCCATGAACAGCTAGAGTGAAGGTCCCTGCTTTTGATAGCTCTGAATTTATCAGAAAACACTCCCTCATCTTGGTTTGCAGGATGACAAACCCTAAAGTCCAGAGAATGTGGTCACTTATCCCATTCCTCTCTGACCACTGGAAATGCGTATCTCGACCAGTTGGTGCAGATCTAGGGCAAGGGTGCTTCCAGTTCCAATTTACGTTAGAACGGGACCTCTTGAAGGTCCTAGACAACCAGCCGTACCACTTCGCCCATTGGATGGTGATAATACAACGATGACAGCCCTCGCTATCACCTTTTTCCCTAACCAGATCCCCTTTTGGATAAGTTCAAGGCCTCCCTCTGCACCTATGGTCAACTTAAATCCTCGAGCGAATCGTAGGAGACATAGGAACACTGTATCTATCTGAGATAACAAACACAGTAGTCAGAATGCGGGTGTTTATCAACGAGCTTCAACCCCTTATTCGAAAAACTACTCTAGAATTTGATGATGGCCGTGAGCTTGAAGCAACACTGGTATATGAGAAGCTCCAAAATCACTGCTCTACTTGTAACAGCCTCTACCATGACAAGGAAGAATGCTCCGAGAAACAACAAATGGCTAAAGAGCTTTCAAACACACACCGTAAGCGACAATCTACTGACATACCCGCCCTCCACGTTCATCCACTAGAGAACCATCAAACCTCTCACGATCATACCACCAAAGCTCCTTTAGGACTTCCCCCTATGATGACCAACGCCCAAACTACAGGGGCGTCTACAATGGAGGACCAGAAAAAAACCAAAGGAGGTATAAAAGAAGAGCAGAACCATACAACTTAAACAATCCTCCCTCAACGGAGAGAACCAACAACAAGAGAACCTCAAAGATATGGCCATAACAATAGCTATCAGAGGAGAGAAGATAGTCTCAACTCTTACCGCTCTCGAGAGTATAGACGCCATGATCAACCAAATAACCACTATGCCCCTCAAAAGTCGCAACCATCTCAATCTCTATGGGTGGAGAAACCTGACCAAAAAGATCAACCACCCCATCCCCTGGAGAGGTCCGAATCATCTCGCTCCAATGCTCAAATTGCACAGAGAACTGGTACTACAATACCCCCAATATAGATACCTGAGGAAGCTGTAAACATAGCGAGAGGAGTAATCAGAGACTACATGCTGATATACTGAAACTGCCAAGATCCCACCAAGAGCGCATCTCGAAAAGAAAGGCTTCGCATGTCTAAGGAGCAAGGGGATATCGAGAAAGCTGCTGCTCGTCTAGTCATAAACAGCTTAGAAATTCACTCTGAAAATGCGAGGGAGCTCTCGCTGGAAGATACCCCTGACAGAATCCCTCCAACCCAAAGATTGGGACCAGTGAATGAACCTCAATCCGCATTCAATAGACTGGGACCTAGAGGCTCCCCAACTGAAAGAGATACTTTACCTCAGTCTGAGCAACCTGCACAAAGAAAGAAAGCAAGCATGCCACCCATAAGACATATAACTCCTCTGTCTCTAGCCATGGTCAATGCAGGAATCCGTAAAAGAAAAGCAGCCAGAGCTGCAAAAATCTCAAAAACAATCCCTCGAAATGAGAAAAACAACTCAAAGAGTATCCCTCTTAATGAGGAGAACGTGTCCAAGACTAAGCTGAGAAAGTTTCAACAGAATAAGGAGAGTACCTCAAGTAAACTAAAGCGGGATGGACCTTCATCTGGGAGACCTCAAAGAAGAAGTGTAGAAACAGATTTTCAAAATCCGCCCTCTCCTCTTCCTTAAAAATAGTGGCTTGGAACTGCCAAGGGCTGGGGAACCCTTGGACAGTTCAGACACTCCGAGAAATCTGCAAACAATTTGATCCAGATATTATCTTTCTCTGGGAAACAAAAAATCTCCACCATATGGTGGCAAAGAAACTTGAAGGTTTGGGGTTTACAAACCTCAAAACAGTCGCACCATATGGAGTTGCAAGAGGAGAGCTCGCAATCTTGTGGAAAGAGTGGCTTCAACTTGACATTATATCCTCTTGTAACAACTATTTCGATACAAGAATTTCGTATGAAGGAAACTTTTCTTATGCGACCTTTGTATATGAAAATACTGACAAAAGAAGAAGGAAGCAAACGTGGGATTTTCTTACCTCTTTGGCCCTTATCAGAGACTCAGCTTGGCTGGTTATGGGTGATTTCAACGATCTAACGGGAAACTACGAGAAGGAGGAAGGTACGGAAAGGTCCGAAGCTTCTTTCTCTGACTTTAGAACGTTCCTCTCAGAGGGAGACCTCTACGACCTTCAACATAGTGGAGAATGTCTATCATGGAAAGGCACAAAAAATACCCATGAGGTTAAATGCAGGCTAGATAGATCCATGTCAAATAGCGCATGGGAAGAGCTATACCCTTAAGGCCGTTGTGAGTACCTCCGCTTTGATAGTTCAGACCACAGACCCATCATCACCTTCTTTGAACCGCTGCGAAGGAAAAAGAGAGGCACATTTAGATATAACCGCAGTTTAAATAAGAACCCTCAGGTAGTAAAGCTTATCGAAGACACGTGGGCCCATCATTCTCAACTCAAAGTCAAAACAAAGATTGATAAATGTTGAACAACTATTATCAGCTGGTCGAAGCAACATAGAGAGGAAAATGGAGCTCACCTGGAAAAACTGAAGAAGTTGATCGAAGATCAAACCATCTCTACACACCCGAACGCAGAGCTCTTGGAACGACTAAAGAAAGATCTCCTTGAAGCATACAAAGTCGAAGAGAACTTCTGGAAACAATGCAACAGACAACTCTGGTTGCACCTAGGGGACAAGAATACGGGTTGCTTCCACGCCTCTACAGAAAAGAGAAAATCAATGAATAAGTTTGCAGTACTAGAGAATGAAGATGGAGTACCAGTTTATAAGGAGAAAGAAATAACAGCCACAATCGAAAGATACTTTTCTAAACTATTTACTCCAAACATATGCAACCTAGAACTGATGGACAAGACAGTCTCAAAAGCTATTTACCCGCGGATCACAAATGAACAAAATGAAACTCTTACGAGAATACCTTCAAGCGAAGGATCAAGGAAGCTTTATTTTTCATCCATCATGAAAAAGCCCCAGGCCCTGATGGTTTCTCTGCGTGTTTCTTCCAGAAGAATTGGACAGTGATGGGAAGAGATATTGTAAAGGAGATCCAAGACTTCTTTATCTCCGGCAGCATGCCGACAATCAATGAGACTCATGTGAGGCTGATTCCAAAGGACTAGGAGCAAAAACCACTGCAGACTACAAACCCATCGCGCTCTGTAATGTCTACTATAAGACAATCTCCAAGCTGCTATCTAGACGCCTCCAGCCGATCCTCCAAGCTCTTATCTCCGAGACTCAATCTGCATTTGTCCCAAAACGAGACATATCAGATAACGTTCTTATAACACATGAGATCCTACATTACCTAAAAACCTCCAGAGCGGAGAAGCACTACTCTATGGCCATTAAAACCGACATGAGTAAACCCTATGACATGCTAGAATGGGTTTTTATAGAGAAGGTGCTGGGAAAAATGAACTTCCATCCTACGCTTATTACTTGGATCATGCAATGCATAACTACCGTAAGCTATACCTTCATCATCAATGGAGCCAGTAGGAGTTTTGTAAAGCCGGGAGAGAAATAAGACATGGAGATCCACTCTCCCCGTACATATTCATTATCTGCTCTGAAGTCTTGACAGGCCTCTGCACGAATGCTCAATCAAAAAGGCCTCATGAAAGGGATTTCCATCGCCACCAACTGCCTCAACCACCTCCTGTTCTCTGATGATACAATGTTTTTCTGCAAAGCGAACAAAAGAAATGCTGAAACATTAAAGACCCTCCTAACAGCTTATGAAGCAGTCTCTAGTCAACTTATAAACAAGCAGAAGTCATCGATATTTTTCTCTAAGAGAGCAAAACAAGAGGTCCGTACTTTAATGAAGTCAATTCTTGAAATAGAAAAAGAGGGAGGAGTTGGTAAGTACATGGGGCTCCCTGAGCATTTTGGCAGGAAGAAGAAAGATTTGTTTGCTTCAGTAGTCGACAGAATCCACCAGAGAGCGGTGAGCTGGTCGAAAAAGTTTCTATCTACGGCTGGGAAGATGGTGATGACAAAGAGTGTCTTGGCCCCGATGTCCTCCCATACGATGAGCTGCTTCAAGCTTCTTCAGCCTGTCTGCTCGAACATACAATCAACTCTCATCAGATTCTGGTGGGATTCTAAGCCTGGCAAAAGAAAGATCGCTTGGATATCTTAGGAAAAAATGGCTCAACCAAAAAGAAACGGATGGTTATGGTTTAAAGATGTTACAACCTTCTTTTTTTTTTTTTTTTTTTGTCGTCTATCCATTTAAGCTAGATCAAGTGGAGAATAGACGAGTCGATTCTACTGAGAGCATCTCCATCTGTCCGGGTCTAATCTATATGGAAAAACAAGTAGCCTCTGATCCTTGCATTCTTTGCTAACGCATCTGCCCGACCATTCCGACTCCGAAGAATATGAGACAGACTCACATCCTCAAAATCCTCATGTAGCCTCTGGAAAGCCTCGATCTCTGCCGTAAATGCTGGCCAATCCATCGGGTTTTCTGTCATATCCACTAAGTCCGAGCAGTCCGTCTCGAACCGTATCGATGTTATCCTTCTGTTTCTCATACAAGAGGCTGCCCAAAGTAAACCTTCCATCTCAGCATGCAAAGCTGAGAGGCTCCTATGACACGCCCTTAATCCGAAGTATTCAGAGTCCATTTGATCCTTAAGACTCCACCCTAAGCCACTAACGCTGCCATTATTGTTCAATGACGCTCTACTTGCAAAAATTGGCTGGCGTATCCTCAAAAATCTCTCATGCCTCCTAGCCTGCTGTCTCTTTGGGAAATACTGCCACTCGGAGCCGTTCCTTAAATGCCAAGCAACATCATCTTCCTCTCATTGATGGAGAAGCGTCCTTATAGGCAGATACCTCCTCAACAAGCAACTAGGCTGGATGGTAGGATCAGGAGAAACAATTCATGTTTTGGACGAGCCGTGGCTCTCACACTTTGAGCAAATGAAACCTATGGGACCAGCCCCAGAAGCGCTACAACATCTCAAAGTCTCTGATCTCATACGGGCAGATACCTATGAGTGGAACATAGAAAAGATGGAGCTTACTGTACCCTTTCACAAGGAGCTAAGGATCCGGCCCAGTAAACTAAGTGTTAGAGATACCTTAGTGTGGCTAAAGAACCCAAATGGAGAATACTCAACACGATAAGGGTATATGTCATGTATGGAGGAGAATACGAGAACCCTCCCACCAACCCAAGAACCTGCAACTGACTGGCTCTCTAATGTCCGGAACATCAAAACATCAGAAAAAATCAAGTTATTCCTTTGGAAATCCCTACATGACGCACTACCAGTAGGAGAACAATTCGCGATTCAAAATATACATGTCGCTACCCTCTGTGCAAGATGCAATGAAGAAGAATCTGTGAAGCACCTCTTGTTCTAATGCCCATACGCAGAAAAGGTATGGCTTTTAGCTCTGACAGCAATTGATTTCAATACACAAAACATCAATAGTGTCTGTGAGGGGTTGGAGAGAGCGCGAAAGATACCCTCTCTTCCACCGTCTGGGATCGGAGCAGGAACACTCGCGGCCTGGATCTGCTGGTCCCTCTGGAGCTCAAGGAACCTCTTGATCTTCGAAAAGAGAAGCTTTGCCCCTGAGGAAACGATCTAGAAAGCCATCACCGACGCCAAAGAATGGCTGATGGCCCAACCCCCCCATCGAATCCAAAACTGTCGATGCCTTTGATCAGAATTGAACCAAACCCTAGAAGATCCGATCTCTCGATTTTCACTGATGCAATATGGAACTAACGGTGAAGCAGGGCTTGCTTGGATCATTGATGATCTGACATCGATAACCTAACATGCAGCGGAAGAGACCTCAGTCTCATCGCCCCTTATGGCAGAAACTTTGGATGTCCTCTCAGCCATGACCTTTGCCCTCTCCATTGGTAGTGAAACCGCCTCAATCTTCTCGGACTCTCAAACCCTAATCAACACGATCAACAAGAAAGAGATGAAGTTGGAGATCTATGATGCAATCAATGATATCGACCTTCTGTCGTCTTCATTCAAGTCGATCTCTTTTCAGTTTATTCCTAGAACGGCAAATGTTAGGGCCGATTTAATTGCTAAGCAAGCCTTTTGGGCCACAAACCCCTAACAAACCCCACTCTAAGTTTCTTTAATGAAATCATTGCCTTAAAAAAAAGATGATGTCTCCTTAAATGGTCGAAAGAGAATCTGTAGCCGCTCACTGTTTCCTATCGTTGTCTCCTCCTCGACATTATTCCAATCTCACGTTCGCTTTATATATATATTTTTTAATTTTTTTAATTGTTCATCTACAATTCAAAATTCAAATCAACCAGTATAAATTATTTCGAATTTGCCCAATAAAAATTAAAACTTATTTCGAGTTGCACTTGGACCACAACATTTATACTAAATAAAGTTTAACTAGATCAAAATATTTTTGGATCTTTGGACCAGTTCGGTATCGCAAATCAATCTCCAATACCCTTATCTTGATAAGGAACGTAGATAAAGCAATAATAATGACAGATGCATGAAACTAGTTCAAGTGGAAGAAAACATTATACATTGAAAGATCTTCATCAGTTGCAAGAACATGTCTCTGATAAACCCAAAACTCTTCCAGCATTCTTTCTGAATCGTATCTATCAGCATGGGACACCATGGCAGTATGGCTCTTTGTGCCTTTGGATTCAACGCATCCTTTGCGATTTTTTTTATACCGCATCTCATTAGTAGCAATCACCACTCTGATATGTCAACTTAAAGTACGTATAAATTCCTTTTATCAAATATATATCCACGAAAATTCGATTAGGATGGTTTCTACAACAAGACCATTTGTATCCATTTGATTTTTTATATTATATAGGTATATGTTTCAGCAGTATATGTAGCTTAACATTAATTTACTTTCTCTGTCTTAGTTAACAATTATAATGCATAGTTAGATTAAGTGTATATGAAGCTTCATGGAAACCCGTACGAGAGATCAGGACGGTCACTAGATTGTACAATCAAGAACTTAGTATATGTACACACACACATATATATATATATCAATTAAACAAAACCGTACGTTCTAATTACTTAATTTTATGAAATCAAGAATCTAATCTTATAAGAAAATCTGCAGGCCTGTTGCCAGAATAAACATGGACCCATGTTCTCTATGTCCTACGATGTGTATCAAATCTTAATTCACTTCTTTGTTGCACTACATTTTAAAATGATTTATTCTATATATATATTTATTCTCATTGAGATGTCCATTGCCCCTGCTGCAATAGACATTACAGCTCATTGATTCTTATAATTCAAACTTTATTTTTCTTTCTAATTAATCAGTTAATTATCTACTCATATTTGGGTAATAGTCGTTGAAACTATCTATACATGTAAATTTAAGTAAATTATATAAATATTAATGTTTGTATTCCTAAAGATGCATGCATGTATACAAGTTCGAACATCCAGACTATGTTGACCTACATTCAAGCCATGAATGCTTTCTAGAGTAGAGTATTCACGTTTGTATTTGTTTAAGTTCCAATGTTTTTCCGTGTAAAATGTTTATACTTAGAACAAACATTACTATGATCTGCAAAATCATTAGTACAATACATGTGGTTTCTTTTCCCTAATTCACGTATATTTTGCCAATCAATTATGGGAGGCACATTGCTAAGTGGGTATGCCATATATACCATATTGAACATAGTCTAATTCCATTAACAACAACCCTTGAACATAGTCTAATTCAATTTAGATATCATAAGGAGCAGAGGAACATTAACAATGACAATAGCTGACTAGTCCCTCGACAATGAGACAATATGCTTTTTGATATATATACATATGTATATCATATAATACCAAACAATATTGTATACACGCATGTTGAATACTGCTACAACTTGACCAAAATTATTTTCTCTTCTCCATCTATTTATTATATCTAAGAGAAAAGATTCATGAAACTGGACCAGCCTGTTTGACAAATCTCCCACTATATAAATAAAGACCTTTTAACTCCTAAAACCAAAAACCATCATCAACCACTTTAAAACTTTTTAAGCAAGAGACTGAGAGAACTCCGATTTTCTTTCTAAGATATTCTCAAATCAACAAAAACAAAATGGCTTTTTGGTCTGCTGAAAATGCTACTAAAGCCTACCTTACTACATTGAAACAGGTAAGAATTTATTTATTTTTATATATTTGAATAAATTAGAAGATATCTTATGATTCATTAATTAATTAGTGTTTTGAAAAATATGATATGGATCGATGCTATAAAGATAACTATTGTCTACCTAGTATTAATGTCACATTTTGACATATGTATATCCATTTTGCAGGATCAAAGAACAAAAGAACCAAACGTGGCTGAGTTCATATCGGCTCTAGCCGCCGGAAATAACGCAAGAAAGATCGTCGTGGCTTGTGCCGGTGCAGCAAATGCTGACATAGTCGTTGCCCTAATCGCCGCGGCTAATCAAACGCGCGGTCAAGTGGTATGCGTCTTACGTGGCATAGAAGAACTAATCATATCCAAGAAAATGTTGGAACCATCAGAGATTCATCAGATACAATTCGTGGTTGGAGAATCTAACGACAACACTCTAATTAATGGTCATTTTGGAGAAGCAGATTTCGTTCTCGTCGATTGTAATCTAAAGAACCACCAAGATATTGTTAGAAAGATTGTTAATAACCATGAAGAAAACGCAAGAACCGGCGGTGGAAGCGGTGTGGCCGTTGTGGTGGGTTATAACGCGTTTTCGAGAGGATCTTCGAGATTTGGCGATGGGAGGAAAACGCAGTTTTTACCTATAGGTGAAGGGTTGCTGGTGACGAGGGTTAACGATAATGGTAGTTATAACCAGAAGACGATGAAAAAGAACAATGGTCATCATCATCACCATGACCACGTGAGAAAGAGTAATTGGGTGATGAAAGTTGATAAGTGCACAGGAGAGGAGCATGTGTTTAGAGTTAGGGCTCCACGAGGAGAAGCCATTATTGGAGCTTAATTAAACATTTAGATATCATTGGGTACTTTATAGCAAAAATCACCTCTGTAATGGTTCAGACGAGTGGAGTAGTAAGAAGATTAGTTATTTTCTATAAGTAATTAAAAAGAGTTTGGATTAGTATTGGAGTGTTATGTTTGTATGAACAGAAAATATGTGTTTCATTTTCTTTTCTTTTTGTATGTGTGAATATGAAGAGATGTGTTTCGTTTTTAATTTCTTTTCATTTTGGACTTTACTTCGTGAGCACATGTACATACATTGTGATTCTTCAGATTTTAGCAAATAAACTATTCAATAATGCACGTGCACGAGAAAAGATGCCGGCATCTGAGACTAAAACAATGAAATTATATTATCAAGAAAGATGTATTATTTATCTATGCAAGTTATATCTTTCTTATACAGTATCTTCAAAATAGATATCAAGGATCGTAAGGGCATGCATCTGCATCGGGCGTGCCTAGGGCCATCCCTTATTTTTTATTGGGTCGAAAATAATTCAAAAAGAAATTAAAATGGGTGGGACGGGCCGTAAGTAAGGGACAATCGGGCTCGTCCCGAAGGAGACGTGGCATCACGGTATTGGGTGATGAAAACGAAGAAGGGACGGTCGTTTCGGCTCATTCGCATTTTGGGAAATTGAAATCAAAATTCGAAAAAGGAGAGCTCGATGGCGACGAAGTGAAGCATCGATTCGAAGGTCGATCCTTTCCAAACGAAAGCGAGTACCTGATCTCCTCACTCCACCTGCGTCTTCTCTCTTCCACCGGAGTCTCCGTCGGAGTGTCTTTGCAAATCGAAAGGTCGCAGCTTCCAATCGAGAGGTCGCAGCTTCGAAATCTCAATCCACTGCCGTTCGATTCCGGTCCTGTACGCAAGCTTCTTTCCTCTCCAAATCCTCGGCGAATCGTCCCAATCTTGGCAAGGTACGGTCTTCAACTCCTAGATGAAATGGATAGATTCTAGGGTTTGCAATAGAATAAAGTTTATTGATTTACATGGTTCGATTGTATGATTTGTATCCTTGTAGGTTGAGATTGTTTTCTTTAGATTATATGCGTGATTCTGGAATCTCCGTCGGCGTGATTGTTTTCTTTAGATTATATGCGTGATTCGTAGCTAAAAAATAGCCTCCGTTTAAAACTTTTGTGGTTCGAGATGAGATCCTGTAACAAAATAGGTTGAGTGATTGCTATATTTACAGTTTGATATTAACTAAATAGTTTGTGTCTCTTGTGGTTGTCGGAAAAGATCCTGCTCGTTTTGTTTTGTGATGTAGTTTAGTTATGTTTTTGCTATCGTCTGAATCTTGCTTTGTAACAAGATGTATACTCTATGTATTTGTGATGTATTTTGTGGTTTTTGGTAGTTAAACTTTTGTGGTTTTTGTGATGTATTTTGTAATCTTGCTTTGTGAGATGCATTAAGAATAAAACTTTTGTGGTTTTTGTGACACCTTGCCATAGTTATGTTTCTGCTATCATCTATCTGCTTTGCCTGAGTTTGTAATTCTTTGCCTGAGTTAGCTTCTTTGCTATTGTTAAAGACACTTGCGTGTATTTGAAAAACAGAAGGTGTTCGAAATAGACTAGGATTGTTAATGTATTTTGTATTCTTTGCCTTAGTCTAGTTTGTTTGAAACCAAATCTCTTTATATTAATGATGTAGTTAGGAATGTTAGGTAGCTTTTGTTGTGTAATAAGTTTGGATTAGACATTTCTTGTTCTTAGTTAGCCATTTATTAGCGTTTGTACTTGGTAGTCTTAACTTCCTCCTATAAAATCTATTTGCTCTTCTCACTTTTTTCATCTCACTCGTTTTTCTCTAATATATCTCTTCTCTTTTCTAATATATCTCTTCTCTTTCTCGAATATATCTCCTCTCTTTTCTTACTGCTATGCATCCAAATAATATTCATAGTCAGAGCTCTAGTTTATTAGGACTGCTTCACAGTCAACAAGGGAGCGTTTACCATGGTCGTATTAACTTTGGTGATTCTCAACCTATCCCGGCATTCAGTTCACAACCATCTCAAGTACCACCAGTCGCCCGTGGTGTTAGACGCAAATGGGACCCGGCTGATGACGAGGTGTTGATCAGTGCGTGGCTCAACACCTCTAAAGATTCCATTGTAGCAAATGAGCAGAAGTCGGGGACCTTCTGGGATAGGGTTGCTCATTTTTATTCCTCAAGTCCTCATGGATTAGAGGAAGGTGAGAGAGAACCCGGGCAATGCAAGAAAAGGTGGCATAGACTAAACGATGAAGTTAACAAGTTTTGTGCCGCATACTCCGCAGCAGAGAGACAGCATAGAAGTGGTGAGAGTGACACTGATCTTCTAAAGAAGGCGCATGAGATCTTCTTTGCTGATCAAGCTAAGAAGTTTACTCTTGAACATGCGTGGTGTACGTTGAGATTTGAACAGAAGTGGCTTTCCCTTAACGGACCTAAAGCTGGTGGCGGTGAGAAGAGGAAGAATGTTGAGACAACGACCCAACCTTCCACCACCGACGGTGTCGTTGATGTTGAGCGGAGGCCAGAAGGAATCAAGGCTGCTAAGGCTAGAAGAAATGGTGGTAAAGGAAAGTCTGTCTCTGACTATGCGAGTGTTTGGGAAATGAAGAAGGAGGACTGGGAAATGAAGAAGGAGGACTTGGAGAGGAAGGAGAGACTGTCGAAGTTAGCTATACTTGACACTCTCCTTGCCAAGACTCAACCATTGACTGAGGCGGAAGAAGCTGTGAAGAATAAGCTCTTAGCGGAGTGTTTCTGACCAATTAGAGCTTCTAAACATTAGTGGCTTAGCCTTTAAACCTTTTAATTCTCTATGTATGATGTATGGATCCTTAATGTATGGATCCATTAATGTATGGATCCTTTGCTTTGTGCTCAATGTTTCATATACTTTGCTCAGCTAATGTTAACGTCATAATTTTATTCTCGCGCCACTTTTTATTCTCTATGTATGATTAATAGCCTTTAAACCATATTAATGTAGTTTGCTCTTGCTATTTTCTTGCAGGTATACTAGAAAATGGGGTGCTACAGCTATAGCCAACCATCACAGTCGGAGAATAATTTTGGAAACAATTCAGACACTGAATACTCCGAGACGGAGGATCTAATCCGACGTGATCAAGCTGAGCTAAGCTTAGAACGTCGTTCATCCGTCATATACCCTCCACAACCAGAGGTGGAGTTCGGGTTCCCGCAGGTTTGCTACTGTGGTTCTCCGCCACAGCTTGTACCGTCTAGAAGTATTAATGGTCAAGGTAACAACAATTTCACAATGTAGCTACTCATCAGCGTCTCTCCGATATGATTTGTTATCTTCCGTGTGTGATACAGGTCGCTTAGTATACACTTGCGTGAATAAAGACGACGGAGAGTGCCATGTATGGAAATGGTGGGACGTTGCGGTGATGGAGGAGATGAGAGCAAGAGATAGACATGTCCTCCAGCTGGAGGAAAAGGTAGATAACCTGTCTCTTTTGAGTGACTATGATAAGTTATCTCCCGTGTGTGATAATGCTAAGGAGAAATCCGTTTGTAGTGATGGGTTTCAGTATGTTGTGGGTGCTATGGTCGCGGTCCTAATTTTAATAGGCTTGGGGATTATGTATGTGTAATGGTTTAGGCAGGGATGGTCGTAGCGTGGGTTTAGGCAATGCATGATGTTGTTTTTTTCTTAGCCCCTCGGATGTAATCAGTTTCAGACAATGTAATATTGTGTACCAAGTTTGACCGTCAAACATGATCACGTATGTTTTTAAATATCTTGTCAAATGATCACATGTATGTATTACAGTCATTCGTTTAGAATCATATATTATAGAGTAGTACTGACATGTATTTTTTTTTCTACCTAAAAATCACATGTATGTTTTCTTTCTACCTAAAAATCACATGTATGTTTTATTTCTACCTAAAAATCACATGTATGTTTGCTATCTAACTAAATTTCACATGTATTTTTCTATCTACCTAAAAATCATACCTAAAAATCACATGCATACTTCCTAACTACCAAGATCTATAAATAAGAGACTTCTTTTGGTTAGGAAAAATGCAAAGCATTATCTTCTCTTTAATTTCCATAGCATTTTCTCTCTTGCAAAAATTTATCAATGGCTTCTTCCTCTCATTTTCATTACCACCAAGACGATCACCAACCTGATAATGAAGATATATTCGAAGACTTATTTGAAGACATTGACGAATTTCTAGAAGAAAATGAGCGTGTACCACGTAATTTTATTGACAGACATCGGGAGGAAGGTCAAGATTTGCTATGGAATGATTATTTTAGCGATACTCCAACCTACCCGCACAATGTCTTCCGGCGACGGTTTCGAATGAACCGGACATTATTCATGCGTATTGTGCAGCGTCTCTCCACTGAAGTACGGCATTTTCAAGAAAGAGTAGATGCAACCGGGCGGTCTAGTCTTACTGCACTCCAAAAATGTACCGCAACAATTCGTCAATTGGCTTATGGTGTTGGATCTGATGCAGTGGACGAATATGTCCGAATGGGTGAAACAACTGCTCGAGGATGTTTGCACAATTTTGCCGCGGGAATAATCAGCTTGTTTGGCAATGAATACCTAAGACGTCCCACACCGGAAGATCTGCAGAGACTACTATACTTTGGGGAGCAACGTGGGTTCCCAGGGATGATTGGAAGCATCGACTGTATGCATTGGGAGTGGAAGAATTGCCCCACTGCTTGGAAAGGAATGTATTCACGAGGAACCGGAAAACCAACGATTGTCTTAGAGGCGGTGGCATCATATGACCTCTGGATATGTCACTCCTTCTTTGGAGCTCCAGGTACTATGAACGATCTTAATATTCTCGATCGATCACCCGTTTTTGATGACGATATTACCGGAATAGCACCACAAGTTAACTTCTATGTCAACAATCATCCGTACAACTTGGCTTATTATCTCACGGATGGTATTTATCCGAAATGGGCTACATTTATTCAATCTATCCGACTACCACAAACTCAGAAGCATTCTGTATTTGCTCAAACCCAAGAAGGTGTGCGAAAAGATGTCGAGCGTGCCTTCGGAGTCCTACAAGCTAGGTTTGCCATTGTTAAAAATCCATCTAACATATGGGATAAACGAAAAATAGGTAATATTATGAGAGCTTGTGTCATACTTCATAATATGATTGTCGAGGATGAACGATCGTCAAGAACTCAGTACAACATTGCTGAATTTCGAGAAAGAGAAGAGGCGGATACCTTTACCGTCAATAATCCGTCACCTCTCGGCACTCCACTTGAACGTCGGACAAACCTTCAGAATCTAGAAACCCATCAACGTTTAAAAAATGATTTGATTGAAAATATATGGAATAAATTTGGACATCTTCCAAATAACATATAGTTTATAAGTTTCTATTTGTATTGGAATAAATGTTTGTTAGTTTTTCTAAATTATGATTTTGTATTTTTTTTAAATTTTTTGTAATTTTCTTAATATTTCAATTTTAATGTTAAACTTCTATCATATAAGTTTTATTTAAACTTCTTTACATATGTTATCACTTATTCAAATAAATAAATTAATTAAATAATAAACTAAGGGACAATCAAAGTCCTAGTATTAATCCACTTAGTCCCTTAGCTTAGATCCCTTAAGATAAAAGTTTAATTAAAAATCCTAAGGAACTTGAAACACAATCCCACCATTGTGGTTGCCCTAACTATCTTCTACATAAGATGAAGGAAGGGTGCGATTGAGTCCGCCAAACTTGGGCGAGAGATGTGACTAATATATGTATATAATAATCAAGGTGTGTGATTTTATTTGGTATGAATACTCGACTTTTGATTCTTATTTAAGTTGACTCAAATATATGCTCAAAGCTTAAAGGATAGTACGTTTTCAAGATATGGGGTTTAAATTCTCATCAATCTACATTTTAGAAGTTATGGATATAGTAATAATAAGGCATGTACACAAACTAGGAGGCATTCAAGATTTTCTTCTTTGAATTAGTCATTGCATTAAGTATGTTATTTTCAAAAAGATATATTGACAATGACCAATTCATAAATGCATGCATTGTCACAATGTGCAAGACAACAATGAATCACGAACGACCCATGAGCTTGCCATATCCCCATGACCACCACCCCCCCCCCCATTTCCCTTATCCACATCCTACTGTACAAGAAAATGACATTTCCATTTAGATATCGATGTATTACACAAAATTTAATAAGTTTCTCAATATATGTGAAATTAAAAAAAAAACATTTATGATAACATGGATGCAGGATGTAGCCATAAAGTAGTTTTTTTTTTGAGCAAAGCCATAAAATAGTTTGCATCAATATTTAGTGGGGAAAAGATGAAAGCTCAAAACCAAGTTGAGTGAGTTTAATGAAATGGACCACATATGTGAGAGACACCATAAACAAATGGGCTCCTTTAATTCATTTAATGGACATTTTCTAACGAAGCCCATTATATCAAAAGCCTAATAACGTTCTTCATCATGATTCTCCGAGAAAACCCTAAAGAAAAACCCTACCAGAATTGAGAGTGATCGGAAACGATGGTGGTTGGTGGTCTAAGAGAGTTCGCGCACAGAACCGGAAATGGCTCCGGTACACCGGTTCTGGAGGAATCGAACGGTGAGGAACTTATGCGCGTGCAGCCCTCGGTCGCCGTCGCTCTCGGGAATCGATCCCTGGAGTCTCCCGGAACTCTCTACATCACTTCCAGGTGATAGATTGCTCAAATCCATCCTTGTCGTTTTGGAACCTTCTTCTGAGATGGAGATTATAGTAGTGCCTAGTGTATACATTGCAGGAAATTGATTTGGCTGAGTGATGTAGACATGGCGAAAGGTTACGCCGTCGATTTCTTATCCATATCGCTTCACGCAGTGTCTAGAGATCAAGAGGCTTATTCATCTCCTTGTATATATACTCAGGTATGCAACACCTTATTAGTATCTGTGGGATTGATTTGAGTGCTTGTTACGGTTCCATGTCTGCATGATGTTTGCATTTAGATTAGTTGTCTGAGTTTGTGGTTCTGTGCTTGAAGATTGAAGTTGAAGATGATGAGGATGAAGAAGATGAGGATGATACTGAATCCACCGGAGCTTTGGACTTGTCTAAGATCAGAGAGATGAGGCTTGTTCCTTCTGACTCTACCCAGTGTGAGTTTTTAATGTAGCAATTCTTTAAGTGCTTAATTTGAACCGGTTAGAACATAGTTCACAAGAGTCTTAGATGTTAACTTTTGTTCTTGTCTTTGACAGTGGATACTCTGTTTGATGTGTTCTGTGAATGTGCTGAGCTCAATCCTGAACCAATTGAAGGTAAAGATACAACCTTGCTACTTTCCTTTAATGCAATTTTTTTTGTTACATTCTCGTTTCATTTTATCTTTTTCATCAGAAGAAGAAGAAGAAGAAGAAGAAGAAGAACATAACTGGGTGTTTAGTGCTGATCAGATGGTTGTTGGTGGAGGAGGTAATGCTTCTTTTTATACGCTGAGACCAATCTTAAGATTTGATTATCATCATGGCTGTATGTCGACATTTGTTTTCTGTGTTGTGCAGCGGAAGAAGACGGCGAATGGCCAATATCCCAGAGCCCGACGAGTGTAATTGGTCTATCCATTGGAGATGAAGGGGGTCTTGCTCAGCCTATGCTCGAGGTAAATCATTAACCTGATTTTTACCTAATTTATTCGCATGTTTGTTTTTATGTTTGCTAATTTCATTGACGCATGAACTCACACCGCAGCTCCAGATCAATGATCAGAGGTTTGACGACGCTGAAGAGATGGTTCATGAAAGTGAGACCAAAGATCACTAATCTGTTCACAAATGTATTACTCCAAAACAGAGTTGTTTCTTATGTTAAAACAGTGTCGTCTCTCTGTTCTTCAAAGCTGAGCTGTGTGCTTTGTTAAATATGCGTTTAGACTTGGAAGGTAGATTTTGCTCATCTTGTTATCTCTCTCCTTAATCACTTACTCATTCACGAACCAGAACATAGCATGTGCCTAACATCAAGAACCCTCGAACATTTTGCACAAAGTGAGGAGGCTAATGCATTAAACTTGATGTATCATGTGCTGTGCTAAAAAGCTGCCCATCATACTCGTTGAAACATTAAGATCAAAGTGAGACTAATCGCTGAGATCATGGGCTTATGTATTTCATTTTGGCCCACTCACCTGGATATTCGTCGTCCTTATTTTATATATACACTATGATTGATTATTTAATAACTTGTTAATTCTGTTCAATAATATTACGTAGAGTATCAACGTGCGTATAACAAAAATAAAATGTACATTTCTAGAAGTTCTAACAAAAAATATCTTAGTACCGTGTTTTTTGTCAACCCTGAAGAAAACATCATGAAATGCTAATTTTTAATTTTTAAAAAAATTATAAGATTGGGTGATTTTCCGTTTCAAGAACTGGGGAAGACATGTATTGTGTTGGAAGCACGTTGTTCGATATGGACACATGAATATTCAAAGAACTATATAATCAAATTAATATTTTGTAGCGTCTGAAATATTATGTCACAATCTTTTTAGAACAAGTAGACAATTCTAAAGCTAAGTTCAAAAAAATAATAAAAAAATTAGACAATTCTAGATGTTACCACAAAATCCACTATAATCAAAATTAATTTACAAAATCAACTGTAATCAAATTAATCTTCATTTAATAAATAAAAACTATTATTATTTATAAGAGACTCATACGCATTGAGCGGATTTGCATCTAACTAGTAAAAGAAAAAACCGAGTCCCACACTTCCCGCGAAAACCTCAGTCTCTCTCTCCTTCCTTCTATCTCTCTCTTTCGCAACCGCTTCTCTGTGTTAACCTTTTGGTAATGTAAATATGAAAATCAAATTAATCTTCTAAAAAAGGTATTCAGAAATCTCGATCCCTATTACCAAATGTCGCCGATGTCTACGACGGAACAGTCGCATGAGCATAATCGTGATCCGCAATTGACCACCGTGAAACACCTGGAGAAGATCCCTGAGAATCCTTCCCGCCAATCGGGCGACGATGAAGCTGCTGCGGAAGGTTCCACCACGAGGAGCCAGGATTCTCCCGAAATGCTTGGTCCTTCTTCCTTAGGTCTGAATCACATCAGAACGAAATCATCTCCGGCTCCGTCTCCTTTGGGATTTTCGTCGGCCACGCCTTCGGTTCAGGAGAAAGCTAGGGTTGGGGCTGCTGATGCTCGCGCCGATGCGCGTGCCAGATGGCCGATTCCTCCCCATCAACCCGATCAAGGTATTTATTGTTCAACCAAACATCTAATTTTGAAATTCAGAGATGCGATGATGATTTGTTGCTTATAGGAAAGAAAGTTCAATGGACGCAATCAAAATCTCTGCGGGTGCCTGTAAACACCAATCCAGGGATAGAGGTGAATGATATGGTTTGTTCTTTTTTTCACGGTTTTTAATTTGCTTAATAGTTGTCATTTGATTTGATTTGATGAGATTTCTTATATATGATCAATGCAGACTTCTCATGTTGGTCTTGCAAAGGAAACACATTCTCCACGTTTTCAAGCGATACTGCGTGTCACAAGTGGACGTAAGAAGAAACCTCATGATATCAAGAGCTTCTCTCATGAACTCAACTCCAAAGGTGTTAGGCCTTTCCCCGTGTGGAGGTCTCGAGCTGTTGGTCACATGGAGGTTAGTTACTATTCTCTCTCTCCTTATGTTCATTTCTGATGACTTGAGACTCACGTTTTCATTTTCTTAGGAGATTATGGGGGCGATTAGAACCAAGTTTGATAGACAAAAGGAGGATGTTGATGCTGATTTGGGAGTTTTTGCTGGCTACTTGGTCACCACTCTTGAGAGCACTCCTGTATCTAACAAAGAGTTGAGAACGGGTCTCGAGGATCTGTTGGTGGAGGCTCGCCAATGTGCAACCATGCCAGCGAGTGAGTTTTGGCTCAAATGTGAAGGGATTGTTCAGAAGCTAGATGATAAACGTCAGGAGCTACCCATGGGGGGACTCAAGCAGGCTCATAACCGTCTTCTTTTCATCCTTACTCGCTGCAATAGGCTCGTGCAGTTTCGTAAAGAGAGCGGTTACGTTGAAGAGCACATTCTTGGGATGCATCAGCTTAGTGATCTCGGTGTTTATCCTGAACAGATGGTAGCGATTTCGAGACAGCAGGACCTTCTTCGAGAGAAGGAGATCCAAAGCATTAACGAAAAGCAGAATCTTGATCACAACTCCAACAGTGGAGGTGATGGGAATGAAGTCAACACTGCTAAAAGTAATGATTCAACTTCGAGCAATTTCCGGATGTCATCCTGGAAGAAGCTTCCGTCTGCTGCCGAGAAGAACCGTAGTGCTAATACTACTCCCAAGGCGAAAGGAGAGGGAAAAATCCAACCAAAAGTGTATGGAGATGAAAACGCTGAAGGCTTGCATAGCCCCTCAGGCCAGCCTGCATCCGCAGGAAAAGGTGACATGTGGGGTTTCTGGGCGGATCATCAATGTATGACATACGATAACTCCATGATCTGCCGTATCTGCGAAGTTGAAATACCAGTTGTACATGTAGAAGAGCACTCTCGAATCTGCACCATCGCTGATAGGTGTGACTTGAAGGGGATACATGTGAACGTGAGGCTTGAAAGAGTAGCTGAAAGTCTTGAGACAATTCTGGAGTCATGGACGCCCAAGTGCGGAACCCCGAGAGGAATTGCTGATAATGCTACATTCAGTAGACATGAAGATATGGATGAAAGCTCTCATAGATGTTCAGATGACATGCTTGATTGTGTTCCTCGTTCAGAGAATACATTTTCTTCGGATGAACTGAAAATCTTGAATGAAGTGTCTATGACGAATGAAGCAAAAGACTTGTCAGCAGGAAGCTTGACACCACCATCACCAGGAACACCAAGAAAAAGCCAAGTAGATTTGCTACTAAGTGGTGGTCGGAAAACAATAACAGAGCTTGAGAATTATCAACAGGTAAAATGTTTAAATTTATATGCCTTTCATGCCTTCAACATTCCAAGCAATGATTAGTTCATTGGACTTCTTCATATTTTTACATGCTGAAAAGGCTCTCATTTGCTTGTTTTTTTGTTTTTTAAATTTATTTGAGCTTGAAATTCAACTTCTCATCGTTTTTCCTTATTTCCTGCTTTGAGTTGACAGATAAACAAGTTGCTAGAGATTGCTCGCTCTGTGGCAAATGTGAATTTATGTGGATACAGCTCATTGGACTTCATGATTGAGCAGTTGGATGAGCTAAAGTACGTCATTCAGGATAGGAAGGCAGACGCCCTCGTGGTAGAAACGTTTGGAAGGAGAATAGAGAAGCTATTGCAGTAAGCATTTTTACTTATCCTGTGTTTTTTTTTTTAATCATCACTACTGTTTAACTGCAAATTCAGTCAAGCTGATATTTTTATTGTTTCATGAATCCAGGGAGAAGTACATTGAACTTTGTGGACAGATAGATGATGAAAAAGTAGACTCATCAAAAGCCACGGCGGATGAAGAAAGCTCAGCAGATGAGGATACAGTGCGTAGCTTACGGGCGAGCCCACTAAATCCACGCGCTAATGATCGAACATCAATAGAAGATTTTGAAATTATAAAACCAATCAGCCGCGGTGCATTTGGAAGAGTGTTTCTTGCAAGGAAAAGGGCAACTGGTGATTTGTTCGCTATTAAGGTTGGTGTTACTGACATGTTACTCTCTCTCTCTCTTCCAGGTTTACTCTATGAATACGTTCTTACCTGACTAAACTATGGTACAGGTTCTAAAGAAGGCTGATATGATCCGTAAGAATGCTGTTGAGAGTATTTTAGCGGAGCGTAACATCCTTATCTCAATTCGTAACCCATTCGTGGTATGTAATGTCAGAAATTTATAATCGCCAGTCACGAAAAACTATTATGCTTTCTCTAATGCTTCTATTAGCTGTGCAGGTCCGTTTTTTCTATTCTTTCACATGCCGCGAAAATCTTTATCTGGTCATGGAGTACTTAAATGGTGGAGATCTCTTTTCATTGCTGAAAAATCTTGGTTGCTTAGACGAAGACATGGCCCGCATTTACATTGCAGAAGTTGTAAGGCCGTTTTGAAGACCTCAAATTTGCTCACTTTGTTATAGAAGTTGAACTTAAATCAAATGCCTTTTTCAGGTGCTTGCACTGGAGTATTTGCATTCTGTAAATATCATTCACAGAGACTTAAAGCCGGACAATTTGTTGATCAATCAGGATGGTCACATCAAGGTCAATATTTATCGATATTTAAAGCTTTGCGTTAAGCATACAGATTTGGTGAGAGTCACCACATTTCTCACAAAACCTGTTACCTTGTGATACAGTTAACAGACTTTGGGCTTTCCAAGGTTGGTCTTATCAACAGCACAGATGACTTATCAGGTGACGCATCATTGGGAAATAGTGAATTTTTAGCCGAAGATGGAAGCAATCAACATTCACAAGACAAAGATAGCCGTAAAAAGCATGCAGTTGTTGGAACACCTGATTATCTTGCACCTGAAATACTTCTTGGAATGGGTCATGGTTAGTATTTTCATAAGGAAGTTTGCCTTCTTTTTTTTTATCTATGTCATCATGAAATCTGTTCATGGACTTATATTATCTTTCACTACAGGTAAAACCGCTGATTGGTGGTCAGTAGGTGTTATTCTCTTTGAGGTTCTCGTGGGTATTCCTCCTTTCAATGCAGAAACCCCACAGGTAGATTATCACGCTGACTTCATCAGATATCAGAACGACATTATTCTAACTGCTTAACATTTTTTTCATTCGTGGGTTTTCAGCAAATTTTTGAAAATATAATCAACAGAGATATACCATGGCCAAATGTGCCAGATGAGATATCTTATGAAGCATATGATTTGATCAACAAGTAAGAAATCTCACACTTCTGCAAATAAATCTCAGAAACTTCATCTCTTTCCCGGATTTAGATCTACACGCCTTTTCATCGATCACAGAGAATTAAGAACATGTTGATTGCGGTAACATTGTCTGCTTATGTCCTTGTTTCAGGCTGCTAACCGAAAATCCTGTCCAAAGACTAGGTGCAACAGGAGCTGGAGAGGTAAAGCTCTATGAGTTCATCCCGTAGATAACATTTTTTCTTCAAAGCTAGATCAGTCTTCTGAAAATCTACTTACAGGTGAAGCAGCATCATTTTTTCAAAGATATAAACTGGGACACACTTGCCAGGCAAAAGGTTTCTCTCCATATTCCAATCACAAATTAAGTTCCCTGAGAAAATGACTATCTCCTATACTAACTTCAGTTTTTGTATATTTTGTTACAGGCTATGTTTGTACCATCGGCTGAACCACAAGACACTAGCTATTTCATGAGCCGGTATATATGGAACCCGGAAGACGAAAATGTTCATGGAGGCAGCGATTTTGATGACCTTACAGACACGTGCAGCAGCAGCTCTTTCACCACACAGGAGGAAGATGTATGCCTCTCTTTTTTTTTTAACTTCCATTGATTGCTTGAAGTTCCATAATAAATGTTTGTTTATATGTTGTAAAAAAACAGGGTGATGAGTGTGGTAGCATAGCAGAATTAGCAAACGGACCCAATCTTGCTGTGAAGTATTCCTTCAGCAATTTTTCTTTCAAGGTCAGTTCAATTCCTACGCTCTCGTCAGTTCAATTCCTACGCTCTCTCTCTCTCTCTCTCTCTCTCTCTCTCTCTCTCTCTTCTCTCTCTCTCTCTCTCTCTCTCTCTCTCTCTCTCTCTCTCTCTCTCTCTCTCTCTCTCTCTCTCTCTCTCTCTCTCTCTCTCTCTCTCTCTCTCTCTCTCTCTCTCTCTCTCTCTCTCTCTCTCTCCCTTTGGATTTACCTTTGAATGCTTATTACTTTTGACAATATTAATGCTCTTTTTTTGTTATTAGAACCTCTCACAACTGGCTTCGATCAACTATGATCTTGTCCAAAAGAACGCTAAGGAATCAACAGAGGCTTCAAACCCATCAGCCCCTTGACCAAAACCGAAAAGAAAAACTAGCTCTGGGCCCCAAGTGTGATGATGAATATGTGTATTGAGCATCTACTTCAAGTGCTGATTGGTTTCTGGTTCATCAGGCCGTTGGTCTCTTCTCTTTGGGCAAGAATAAATGGGAAGCATAGCATTAGATAGGAAGCAAAAAAGAGCTGCAGAGATCTCATATCTGAAGCAGCCTGAAAACCTGAAACTCCCTCAAGATTTTTCAAGATTACTACTCTCTCTCTCTATCTCTCGCATATGTATACAAAAAGTAACAACTCTTTTTTTTTTCGTTGTTGTTTACATATGATAACAAAGACCCAGTAAACCTATTTTGAGGAATCTTCTCAAGAACCAAATTATGCAGCCAGCAGTGAAGAAGATTGTACCAGTCTTAAACGTTAAACTTATATATATTTATAAATTTTTGAACTGTAGTAAAGATTGTTTACTTAAAAAAATATCTACTTAAAGTACAAAGCCTTAATTCGTTCAGTGCTTTAATATCTTCACAGAAAGATGAAGTTTCCATGCAGACAAACATCATGATCAGAACATCAAACGGATTCGAGGCCAGAGAACCTGCAAACAGGAAACGAAAATCTATAGTGACTGTTGAGAACGTTTTATTATTGATCAGAAAATACAAAATACTATTCGTTAGATTGGTCCAACAACATGGGTATAGTATAGAGTGAAGTAAAATGAGCCATATATAACCTACGGCATATATAAATCTCACCAAACATGTATTTTATTTACCCTCTCCCTAGTCGTCGAAACATCCAAGTTCTAAATCTTCGTATCCCAACTCTCCATACTTCAACCACAACGATGACGAAGACGAACATGATGACGTAATGTCTCCGGACAACAGCATCGTCAGCTCTCCCACCGAAGAACATCCTCCTCCGTTGTTCTCCATTAAAAAGCTCCACGGTTGAATATTGTCACCGTCAATGTCAGCTAAGTGGGTTAGATTTCCTGCTGACGTATCATTCTGCGAACCCACCGGTGCCTCTGCCTGGTGCAGAGGGCCTTGGCCGTTGACCAATGTCGTCTCCTCCTTCTCGTGGCTGACTTTCTGTTGGTCAAACGGACTATGTGTGTTTGGATCAATACCCATTCTTATGAGCTTCCTCTTTATATGAGTGTTCCAATAATTTTTTATATCGTTGTCTGTTCTTCCCGGTAGTTCTGCTGCAATCTTCGACCATCTACAATGTTAAAGATAAATTTTATAAATGTCACTAATGGAGCACATAGTATTTTGTTAGAGAAATAAAATATTAAAAGCAGTCAACATTTTACTAGAAATCTAAATCGTTTAGTTAGATAAAATGGAATACACATTCCACTCAAACAAAGGAAAACAAATTATAAAGATAAATATTCATCTACTATATAAAATAAGTAAAATTAGCGAATTATTTTGATGAAAAAATAATAATAACCTATTGCCAAGTTGCGCATGAAGATCAATGACTAGTTGAATTTCCTCTTCACTAAAAAGACCTCTCTTGAGATCTGGCCGCAGATAATTAGTCCACCGGAGACGGCAACTTTTGCCGCACCTCTTTAGCCCCGCCAGCTTCGGCACATCTCTCCAGCACCATCCGCCGCTTGCTCCACGTGTTCTTAAGAAATCAACTAGTTTCCCATCTTCGTCCGCCGTCCATGGCCCCTTTCTGAGTCCAACCTCATCACAACATGGTTTACGACCACCCATTATTACTCTATAAGTCAACAGACTTCACACGCCAAAAAAAAATGTTACCGAACTTAAATTTTATTATATTTCAATATCATGAAATAAACTAGGTTAGAATCATGGGGTCGGAAAATGGAACATGGAAATAGGAAGAAAAATAAACACAAAAGTGGTATAAGCAAGTTTATCTCAACTAACTAACTATATATATACACACGTATGGGGTTTCTTGGCCATTTTTTTTGGGATGCTTGAGAAATAATTCAGTATATAATAGTATTATATATATATCTTGAATTGAAGTATTTAACGGTGGGCGTGGAAAACTCGAACCGAAATTTTGTGGCCGATTGAGCTATATATAACATTAGATAAGTACCGTGTAATGAAGTTGTATGTATTTTAATTCGATAAAAACCTTTCCCAATTTAGAAACTTTGTTACAGAATGACATACTACATAGCGTACTTTTTTCCACCTTTCATATATATCAGCTTTACGGCTCATGTTGGATTACTCGTAAACTTGATGATATTAGCTAACATTTTTATATGTACACAATTGTTAGTTATTTATATATGTATGCAGATAGTTTATTTATATTATCTTTTCTTTCTCTAATTTCTCAAATCTTATATTAACATGATATTAAGTAAATTTTATGTTTATCCACATGTTATTAAGTAAAAAGAAGATCATGCTACTTGCGTTTTGATAATGACAAGAAAATGAGACTTAAAATAGAGACAAAGAACATGAGGCTTCTTTTTTAAGTTTATCTGTTATTTTTAACTGAGAAATTAATTGTTAACAAAAGTTCAGTTAATGACGTATCCACGCCCCTTTTGAAGAGGATACGTCACTCATAGCCAGTTCCGAACACGCCAGGACTGTGCCTTAGCGTCCGATATCAACACATTGGCTGTCTGGCAAAATTTAAGAGCTGAAGCTTTCTTAAAAAGCGAGTGATAAGACTAATTAATTAAGAGCCATTTAATTTTTTGTTTCATATGAGCGAGGTTCAAGCGTTGATCACTTCGGCTTGAGGATGACCATTTGGATAAAGAACACAAGCTCAGGCCGGTTGCCAGACTAAGACGAAGTCAAGCCAGACTCCAGGCCCGGCTGGTTAACTTACGCAAAGTAACAAAGCAATGTCATGTCATTGTCTAGTGCCTTTGCTAGAGTTAGCTGTAGCCTGTTAAGACTTCTTTTTGTTTGAATTGAGTCTGTTGTGGGGAGAATATCCTCAACAGATGCTGGTTTGATAACAGATGCTGGTTTGATATGAGAAGAACAATAATTAATAAACTACTCTTGAAATGAAGACGAGAAACCCTAGCTATATATTGTTATACATTGGTTTAAGTTTGGAGTTAGCTTGAAACACAAGCTATCCTAATTCTAACTTGTTATGTTTATCTAAAAAGATTAGAAAATATTGAAAGTGTTATTTCTATTAGGATTAGGAGTTATCTAGTCTTATATTTTTTTTTGACATCAAAAGCTCTATAATTTATTAAGAAGTTTCCCTCTGGTTGGTGTGAACCATCCAGCTAGGGGATCTAGTATTTACATGGGAAAAGATGAAGCCGCGAGCGCGAGCACCTTTGGCAAGGACGAGCACCTTTTGCAAGGACGAGCAGTTACAAGAACGAAGAATAAAACGTATGGACAAGAATTAAACATAGAATGAAGGTGGTGAAACTCTTCAAATTCGACCAATAAAGATGGCCAGTCGTCTTCTTTGCCTTCTGTAATGATCTTGACCAGTTGTAGAAAGTCCGTCTCAAAAGTCATATCTAGTTGATCCAATTGGAGTGAGGATGTCATGGCCCACAGCAGAGTATGAAGCTCGAGATGTAGGGGGGTTAAGCTTCGGTTACTAGTAAATAAATCGAAGGTTGTTACCCCATCCTCATCCGTAAGGAGCATTCCTCCGCCAATAAGAGCATCTCTTGATGCTAAGATGTGTCAATCGAGCATCAGGGGCCGAGGGGTTGCGTATCGGGTGGTGGCTGGTTCTCCTCTTTGCCTTGGGATGTGTGTAGGATTTGTGCTAGTCTCCAGTTAGCTGCTTCTGATATAGCTGTCTGGACTGTATCTAGAGGGGAAGTGTCCTTCCCGTTAAAGAGTTTATCATTTCGAGCTTTCCAGATATACCACAAAAGCCATGGCACATTATCAAGAATCGAGGACGGGGTGCCTAATTCTTTCGCTCGCCAGATGATGTGATTAAGGTTACTGGGAGCTGAGTTGCTCTGGAACAAGCCCGGAGAGTGAGGGACATGGGCTAGAGCCCAGACCTGAACAGAGGGAGGACACTCGAAAAGTAGATGATTGACTGATTCGTTGTCAGCTCCTCATCGCGGACAGTTCCTCTCTGAACTACAATGACGATCTGAAAGTCTACCACAAACCGGGACGTAGTCGGATAGGGCATTCCATATAAAATGTTTGATCTTTCGTGAGGTCTTGATGGACCATACTTTGGCCTTTAAACTCGTAGTACTTGGCTTGGATACCAAAGGAGGCGTGCGGTTTGTATCCATCTCCATCGCTAGGTTGTACCCGGATTGAACCGAGTAAGCTCCAGACTTTGTGAAGGCCCAATTGTAATTGTCGGGTCTGCGGGAGCGCGGAAGTCTCAAGCTCTGGATAAGGGAGATGTCGCGGGGTGATAGTAGTTGGTGGAGCAGCGGGAGGTTCCAGTTGGGAGACAACAGGTCGATGAGATCATAGACGTGGAGGTTGGGGTTAAAGGAGGGACCGCATGGGATAGCAGGCCGTGGCTTCGTGTCTGGTATCCAATGATCGGACCAGACCATGGTGTTATTGCCCGTTCTGATTGATCATCTCAGGCCGGCTTTCAGGAGCAGTTGTGCGGCCATCAGTCAGACATACGAGGGAGAGCTTGGCCTTGTGATGTCCACCAGAGTCGATATGCGAAAGTATCTCCCTTTTAGAACTCTAGCAAGGAGTGACGTTGGATGTTGGATCAACCTCCAGAGCTGCTTCGCAAATAGTGCGAGATTTAAGTTTCTAAAATCTCGAAAGCCAAGTCCTCCCTTATCTTGGGGAGTGCATACACTCTTCCAGGCGATCCAGTGTAGTCCTATGTTATTTTGTTTTGTACTCCACCAGAAGTGGGAGATGGCACTGGTAAGCTTTCTAGTGATCTCTAGTGGGAACAGAAGACATGACATAGGTTGGGAGTGCTTGCGCCACAAACTTGATAAGTACCTCTTTCCCTCCTTTGGAGAGGAGTTTCTCGGACCATAAGTTAATACGGTTCTGGAGTCGGTCTTACTAAAGGCGAAACCTTGTTTTTTGCTTCAACAGATTTTCTCTGGTAGCCCGAGGTAGACTCCCATTCCACCTTCCTTCGAGATCCCGAGAGAGCGTTTGAGTTCTGACTTGATATCTGGAGGAACTTTGCTTCCAAAGAGGATGGACGATTTGTTTACGTTCAGTTGTTGCCCAGAGGATGAACCATAGGTGTTGATGATCCGCACTAGTTCAGATCGTTGCTGGATGTCAGCTTTACAAAAGAACAGGCTATCGTCTGCGAAGAGAAGATGAAAGACTGGTGGACTGTTTCTGGCGATCTTGAGTCCGATGATTCTTTCCTCCCTTTCCGCTCCCTGAATGTGGGATATAAGTGCTTCCGTGAGGAGAATAAGGAGAAAGGGTGATAGAGGATCGCCTTATCGAATGCCTCGCGAGGGAGTAATATTTCCTTTTGGTTCGTCATTCAGTAGGACCTGGTAAGAGACTGACGAGATACAGAGTTTGATCCATGACACCCACTGCGTAAAAAAGCCTAGTTGCAGTAGGATTGCTTTGAGGAAAGACCATTTGATTCTATCAAAAGCCTTGCTCATATCGGTTTTGATCGCTACGAACTTTGAGCGGCAGCCGAGGTTCTTACGTAAAGCATGGAAAACTTCGTGGGCGACGAGAATATTATCTGTGATCAGACGCCTGGCTACAAAAGCCAATTGGGTCTCCGAAATTATTTTTGGGAGGTATTTCTTGAGACGCTTGCTCATGAGTTTAGAGATGACTTTGTAACAGATGTTACACAGACTTATTGGCCTAAATTCTGTCATTTCCGTTGGTCTTTCCGTCTTGGGGATGAGGAAAATATTAGTCTGGTTTAGGCGGGGATCCATAGCACCGTTCGTGAAGAATTCCTTCACTGTAAGTCGTACTGCCTCCGCTGTAATGCCCCAATACTTCTGGAAAATAGGCTCGTCATTCCGTCCGGACCGGGAGCTTTGTCTGGGTTTATATCAAATATTGTGCTCTGAACTCATCATCTGATGGAACTTTTGTAAGGGCTTCATTCATGGCTGGTGTAACCTTCTCAGTAATGTACTGGAGTGAGTCATCGAAGTCCGAGGGGTTCGACGAAGTGAACAGAGTCTGAAAGTACCATGTCGCTACTTGTTCCAGATCATCGTCCGTTTCTGCCCATGTACCATTCGTTCTTCGTAGCTTTAAGACACGGTTTCTTGCTCTCCTCTATTTGGTGGTAGCATGAAAAAAAATTGTATTAAGGTCCCCCTCTCGTAGCCAATTTTCTCGGCTCTTTTATATCCAATAGAGTTCCTCGTCTCTGAACGCTGTGCAGATGTTCCACTTAAGGTTCAAGATTGCCTCAGTGGAGAAATTATCGTCGAGCTGGGCTTGCTCAAGTTGGCATTTTATCTCTTCAATCTTTTTTTCCGTGTTGGAGGGGTTGGCCCGTTTACATATGGATATGACTTTCCTACAGAACACGATCCAGTCGTGTAGATCATCTCGATCAAAGGGGTTTGGGTCGTTCCAACCCTGAAGAATGGTCTCACGGAAGCCTTCCATACCAATGTATATCTTATTGAAACCTCGTCTCCCGGGCTTCTTAATAGAGAGAAAACGCGAGACGATGGGGCGGTGGTCCGAGCCCCATAGGCGAAGATACTCTACATTTGTGTGGGAGAAGCAATGGTGCCAGTCTTCGTTACCCACAACACAGTCTAGTCGACATTGGACTTTGCCATTGCTTCTATTACCTACCCAAGATAGGGAGTTTCCTGACTATGGGAATTCAATCATTCCACAATTAGCGAGCATGTTTCTGAAAGGCAGGAAAGATGATTCACTACGTTTGCCACCGCCTTTTTTTCCAGATTAGTGGAGATTTCATTAAAGTTTCCAAGCATGAGCCATGCTCCAGATCTATTAAGGCTCATGCGGGTCAAACGTTCCCATACATTTTCTCGATATTTAATAACCAGATCACCATAGACAAATGTGATGTAGACTTTGTGTCCTGCTATGGTTGACTCGACATCGATCATACGATTATCAGAATAAAGAATGGTAACATCAAAAGAATCTAAATAGAAAAGAGCTAGTCCACCGCTTCGACCCTCTGGTTCCACGGTGAACAATTTATTATAACCAAATTCAAACTGAAAATCCTCAAGAAAAGAAAAACTACTTTTTATTTATGAAAGAAAAAGAAAAGAAGGAATAAAACAACGGTGCAGTTCCCGGAGATGTTTCTTGGTCAGGTATGCTCTGGCTCCCTGACAATTCCAAGCTATGGCACTCATATCCTCTTACTGGGTGGTTTCTGGGACACACCGAACCTGAGAGAGACAAAGGTTTTTTGCTTAAAGTAGAAGGAAACACCTCATTACGAGGGACATCAGAGGAGGAGACAGTAGAGAGATTATCTAGAGTGCTTCGCTTACGAGGGGAACAACCTCGAAGCTGATTGAGCTTCTTTGAAGCCTTTGATGCCTTTTGACCTTTTAATTCCGGGTTCTTTGGAACGAGTTTCTTAAAGTACCCTTTTGCAGAGATCATGGGAAGCGAGGCACGTTGGGCTATGTCCTGAGTCGAGGCGAGAGCATTTTGTGCTTGAGGTGGAGCCGCAGGGAGTGGAACTATCGGAGGATCTTTCTGCAGTTCATTTGTAGTCTCAGCATTAACTGGAAAAATTTGTGAGATGGCGTTGATCTTTTCCGCATTGTCCTCTGGAACATCGTCATGGAGATCATCGTTGTCCAGCATCTCCACATCCATCTCCAAACGTTCAGTTTCATGACCATACTATCAACAAGAGCTATCTCATCTTCAGCGAGAGTGATCTCAAGGTCCTGGCCAAGTTCTAAATCAAAGTCGAAGTCGAGTTTCTTAATGTTGTTCTTATGACCAGGAGAGGAAGCTTCCGGTCTCGGAGATATGGTATGCTGGTGAGCTTGATGCATGTCTTCTGGATCACAAATGATGAAGGAGCATGACCAGGCTCGAGGTTCTCGATCGCGGGAAGTTGGGGTATCAGTGATGTGAGCTTTCCGCTTAATTATTTTTAGGCGTTTCTCAGCAGTTTTAGTGAGTGGGCTCTTTGGATGTTCTTTCCTGTTAACGTCTCCTAGGTCCAGGTGGCCCAGTTTGTCAGAGATGGTTCTCTGAGAGTCCGAGACAGTTTGGGTTGGGGTGTTTTTCGCCGATAGGGGAGCTCGGGAAGATACTGGCGCCATATCAGTGTAAGGGTTTGTCCTTGGTGGGGATCGAGGACGCCAGGCTCGAGTTTCCTGATGACGATGATTTGAGTACCTTCCTCTGTATGACTCTGTTTGTTTAGGCCCTCTGTTCTTGTGTGAGTAAGGTATCTCTCCGTGAGGAGCATTAGAAGAAATATCCTTTCCATAAGCGGAAGAAGCACATGGTGGAAGCTCTAGACGTCTCCAGACATCGTCCTTGCGAGGGTGATCACGATAAGATGATTCCCGCTCTTTAGACGATTCTTTTTGATAGGGGTGGTAAGCTCTATTTTCACGAGGTGTTGAAATCTTCTGTCTTTTTTCTTCTCTTTGTAGTCACTCTAGGGTTGATTTGAGGAGGAAAGTTTATGTCTCCCTGGATTAGGGGAATGGCGCCCATTTAAAGGGGATCGAGGTCATTTCATGGTCCCTGTCGTAAGAGAAGCCGGGTCTGCTTGAGCATTAAGATCTGCTTGTTGTTGCTGTTTCAGTTCTCATTCCTCCGGAGTAAGTTGGGGACATGCATTTTTATCGTGTGAGATCATGTGGCAGGTAAAGCAGTATCAGTGGAGACCCTCATAGGAGAAGAAGATCCTTCATATGCAACCACTTGGAAACTCTATACGACGCTCGAATTGCAGGGGCTTGTCAACGTTGACAGATACTTGGATTCCTGCTCGTTTCGAGTCTAGGGAGGTCCAAGTTCCTAGGGGTTTTGAGATCGCAATGAAGGTCTGATCATTCCAGAAAGTGGACTGGGACCCCTGTTACACTTATCCAGAAAGGAATTGTATTAGGGAAGGATTCACTGGTAAACGGTTACCAGCGTTCGAGCTTGAAACTCAATTGATTAAAATGACAGGGGCGTTTGTTTAGGACAGAGAGTAGATATGTTTCATTGTCGAAGTCAAAATGGAAACTCCCATTGCCGAGATTTAAACCACAAACTCGGCCTTCTACGTTCCAGATCCTGTTACGGGGGAGGAGATGGATCAAAGCATCAATGCTCTGTCCTTGGAGATTGAAAACTCGTCCAATGAGCGTCATACGGAAACGCTCAGTCACAGCATCGAGGTTGCAGTCGGGGATCTGGATAATCTCATCCTCTGATTCAAGCTTGCGTCACACGTTGGAGGAGCCGCCATTGCGTACTATCATTGATGATTGAGTCATTGAGTAGGGGAACATAGCAGTAAGCTAAAGGAGATGGCTGGTAGGAAGCATAGCAGTAGACTAGAGGAGAGACAAAAGGGTTTACATGTCCGTGATCAAAAAGAAGAAGACTTGGCAAAGAAGCCATAGTAGAATTGAAATCAGAGAGAGAGAGTGGTAGAGATGACAGAACACACAAGGAGTGTAGATAGTCTCCCTTGTGGGTCTGGAGAGGGTGCTGGCTCAGATCGGAGAAGGCGTCGGGACGGGGGAGCTTCAGATCTGGAAATCGCCTTCGGGGTCGCTTGCGGCTATGGCTTTCATCTCTCTATCTCCAGTGTCACATTAACTAATACACCGAATACAATAAGTACATTTGCTTTCTTATAACTATAGGACAGACTCTAGGCTTGTAGGTTTGTTTCATACGAACAATTTAGAAAACGATCGATGTTTCCATGTGATATTCCCTCGAACCTTCTAATTATTGTGTACAATTATCTAGTCTTATATATATTGATGGATATGATGTTGAATCAATCACGGATTGTGTGAGTGATTAGCTTTAGACTTGAATTGTTTTGCTAAAGCTTTGAGTGATTAATAAGAGAAGGACTTCTTGTTAAATTGATTGAGATTCTAAAATTGGTATCAGAGCTAACTATTGAAATATAAATCACGAGTAACAGACCTTACCGAAAAGACGACCATGGCTGATGTGAAAGATGAAACTGAGACAAGCAACAAAGAAGCGGGACCTTCGTCCATGAAGTTCTCAATGTTAACTTCTTCAAACTACACCGTTTGGGCTATGAGGATGATAATCGCCCTTAAGGTTAATAAGGTTTAGGAAACCATTGATCCTGGGAGTAAGCATGAAGAGAAGAATAATATGGCTATCACTTTAATCTTTCAGTCTATACTGGAGGCATTAACACTGCGAGTGGGAAACCTCGACACGGCCAAAACCATCTGGGACACGATTCAAGTTCGCCATGTTGGAGCCGAAAGAGTACGAGAGGCACAACTACAGACATTAATGGCAGATTTTGAGAAGCTCAAGATGAAAGAAGAAGATAGCATTGATACCTTCATCTGCAAGCTAACTGAAATCTTGTCAAAATTAGCTTCTCTAGGAGAAATCATAGAATAGCCAAAACTTGTCAAGAAGTTTTTGAAAAATTTGCCAAGGAAGAAGTACATACACATGATTGCATCTCTTGAACAAGTTTTAGATCTTAACACAACTAGCTTTAAAGATATAGTCGGAACATTAAAAGCGTGTGAGGAGAGAATAAGCGAGGAAGAAGAAGAGCAAAATGATGATCATGGAAAGATGATGTATGCTAGTGAATCTCAGAAAGAGAACTATGCAAATAGAGGAAGAGAACGTGGTGGACGAAGCTACTGGAAAGGAGGAAGAGGCCGAGGACGTGTAGAAGGATTCCTTGCACAAAAGGAAGCTTGGAAACAGAGTCAAAACAAAGACAAGAGTCACATTACATGCTTCCACTGTGATAAGCTCGGCCATTATGCATCTGAGTGCCCCGACAAGTTTCTTAAACTACAAGAAACTGTTTAGAAGAAGGATGAAGATACACAAGAAGCAGATGAATTAATGATGCATGAAGTGGTGTATACTAATGAGAAGAAGGTGAAGCCGAGTGACTTTGAGATTGAAGGAGGCATGGAGAATGTGTGGTATCTTGACAATGGAGCAAGAAATCACATGAGCGGAAACCGAAAGTTTTTCTATAAACTTGATGAAGAAGTTACAGGGAAGGTACGATTCGGAGATGATTAATGTATTGATATCAAAGGAAAAGGCTCAATCAGGTTCATCTTAGATGGAGGAGAGAAGAAGACGTTGAGAAATGTCTACTACATACCTGGACTACAGAGAAACATTGTGAGCTTAGGACAAGCCACCGAAGCTGGATACGAGGTGAGTATGAAGAATGACGTACTGATGCTCTTTGATCAAACATGGTATCTAATGATTAAGACCGTTTGTATAAAGTGAACCAGCAAGCAGATATTATCGAATGTTTACAAATTGTAACAACTACTGAGTCATCGAGATGGCATGCGAGGCTTGGACACATTAATATTGAGACAATAAAGGCGATAATAAGCAAGGATCAGGTGGTCGGCATACCTGATATAGTCGTTAAGAACGATACCTGTGTATCGTGCTTGCTTGGGAAGAAAACACGGAAACCATTCCCACAAGCTACCTGATATAGAGCTGCACATCCTCTTGAACTTACCTCTGTGAGCCTATCACTCCTCCCACACCTGGACAGAAGCACTACGTGTTCGTGTCAATTGACGACTTCTCAAGATACATGTGGACCGTGTTACTTAAGGAAAAGAGTGAGGTTTTGGCGAATTCAAATCATTCAAAAGGCTTGTAGAACAAGAAACAAGGGTGAGTTCATGTCTTAGGAGTTTGATACCTACTGCAAGGCGATGGGATCAACATACACATGACAGCTCTGTACTCTCCGCAGCAAAACGGAGTTGTCGAACAACGAAATCGTAACTTATTTTAGATGACCAGAAGTCTGTTGAAACACATGAGCGTACCAAATATGTTGTGGGGAGAAGCGGTCAGACATGCCACATATCTACTCAACAAAGTCGCTACAAGATATTTACTTGGAAAAACACCGTACGAAGCTCTGCGACACAAGAAACCAAACATCTCTCATCTTAAGGTCTTCGGGTGTGTTTGTTATGCAAGAACAGAGACCGCTGGTAGAAAAAAACTTGATGATCGATTAAGAATCGTGGTGCATTTAGGGACTGAGCCTGGTTCGAAGGCATATAGACTGTTTGATCCTTCGAACATGAAAATAGTGGTGAACCGCGACTTATACTTCGAAGAAGAAAGGCGATGGAGCTGGAACGATGAACCTGCGACAAAACCAGTGCAGAGTAATGTTGGGATCAAAAACGGTCACGACGGAATTATCACCCGAAAACCCTCGGAAATAACATTTCCGAAAGAGATAGTAAAAAGAAAGATATAATTTTCGTAAAAATAACCGATACGAAGTTTTTACGAAGAAGTATCCTTGAAGATTCAAAACAAACGAACCAAGCTCGGTCGTTGCGTAACTACCGCACATACACGCTATCCGGTCGCTACGTAGCAACCAAGTCCGAGCCGATGTCGGTTGCTACGTAGCGACCGAACATCCGACCCGCTTGGTCGCTACGTAGCGACCGAGCTCGAGCCAAAGCTCGATCGCTACGTAGCGACCGAGCGATCGTCCCGCTCGGTCGCTACGTAGCGACCAAGCGCTGGTCCCGCTCGGTCGCTACGTATAGACCGAGCTCAAGCCAAAGCTCGGTCGCTACGTAGCGACCGGGCTCAAGCCGAAGATTCGGTCGCTGCGTAGCGACCGAGCTCTTCCGAACATCGATACGACACCAGTCCATGCATTCTCGTCAAACCTTCAAATGCTATCTCCCGAAGACCGTAGCAAGCTCAGTCCATGTTTTCCGCTATTCTAAATCATCGATCAAACTTTGCTGATTAAAAACCACAGAAAGTTCGTTCTTTATCGAAAGAACTCGTAGTAAACGTGTCGAGTCGGAAGACGACCCAAAAGGACCTAAAACACGACTCGAGGCCCATCCTACAATTTCTTAACCAAAAGCCCGTAAACCACATCACGGTTTACGCTTGGTCCACAAGGAAGGATAAATGTCAAGTTTCCGCGGATAAATACGAAAGTTTTGAAGATAGTTGTGAAGATCGGGAAAAATGGAATATCTCCATTTTTATGCTATGACGGCTTAAGGGCAGAAGAGTAAACGCGTAAAACGATCTTGGAGCTAGTATATAAGGAGTCCTAGGCGAGGAGCATGAGGGAGAAATTTTCAGAGCAAACTTATCACTTAGAGCAATTTAGGCATTTTTCCGTTTTTGTTATTTCGAGCTGCGACTCAATTAGGTTTAGCCGTCTTAGGGTTGCTAGAACTAGGAATCTCGCCAACAGCTCTCGAGCCCAGGCTTATACCTTGTTGTAAACGCTCATACGCAAATTCGGAATAAGATCTTCTTTGCTCTCTTTTTCGATTTCTTATACTTTATCATTGTTATTTTCGTGTTCTGATTGCTTGACGTGTGGTAATTAGCAGATATACGTGTCCTTTGGGAAATTAGGGTTTTCCTAGTTTCCTTATTTAAACGGAAATCAACAGTGCGAATTTCGGTTCCCACACCTAATACCTTTAAAGGGTACTGATGATTGCTCTGGAATTCAGGATGGAAGTGAGAATGAAGATGATGAAGTAGAAGGGACCAATGAAGATGATGATGATGACGACAAAGAAGATGGAGATGACTCACTACAACCTAACTTAAGAAGATCAAATAGAGTGAGAACGAAGCCTTCATACTTAGACGACCACATCCTCTTGGCTGAAGTGGAGTGTGAAAGACTCTTGGTGATCGTTAACAACGAACCGTGGGACTACAGTGAAGCAAAAGAGCTAAAGATTTGGGTGGATGCGTATAAAGAAGAGCTAAACTCGATCGATAATAATAACACTTCGATCTTAGTTGATCTGCCAAAAGGTTTTAAACCTATTGGACTCAAGTGGGTATTCAAAATAAAGAGGAACGCATACGGAAGCATAAGCAAATACAAAGCACGTCTAGTGGCGAAGGGGTACGTTCAACGGCATGGTATTGATTATGATGAAGTCTTCGCACCAGTAGCTCGTGTTGAGACTATTAGAATGATCATCGCAATTGCAGCATCTAAAGGATGGCCGATTCACCATCTTGACGTAAAAACGGCCTTATTACACGGAGAATTAAAAGATGAGGTTTACGTTACTCAGCCTGAAGGGTTTGTGATCAAAAGCAAAGAAGATAAAGTGTATAAGTTACACAAAGCTCTCTACGGCTTGAGACATGCTCCAAGGGCTTGGAATATTAAACTCAAACGAATCTTGAAGGAACTTGGCTTCGCCCATTGTTCTAAAGAGCCATCCTTGTATAGAAAGAAAGAGAAGAATGGCGTTCTCTTAGTCTGCATGTACGTTGATGATCTTCTCGTCACAGGATCATTACCGAACTTGATCACTGAGTTTAAAGAAGAGATGGCAAGAAAGTTTGAGATGACCGATCTTGGTAGACTGACTTATTACCTAGGCATTGAAGTGTGTCAGACAGGCGGAGGCATTGCGTTGTCACAAGAAAGATATGCTCAGAAGATTCTTGAAGAATTTGGTATGCGAGATTGCAATCATGTTCATATACCTATGGATGTTAATGTAAAGCTCGGAAAGTCATCTTGAGAGAAAAACATTGACGAAAGAGAGTATAGGAGGAGTGTTGGGTGTATTTGATACCTATTACATACAAGACCTGATCTATCTTTCAGCATTGGTGTACTAAGTAGGTATATGCAAGAGCCTAAAGAGTCTCACGGAGCGGCCTTGGAGCAAGTCCTGAGGTACTTACATGATACTACTTCTTTTGGTCACGTTATGGACAAGCTGAACGTCAAAGACTGATAGGCTTTAGTGATAGTTCTCACAATGTTGATGTTGATGATGGCAAGAGTACGACTGGATATATTTTCTATCTTGGTGATAGTCCTATAACTTGGTGCTCTCAAAAACAAGAGATTGTGGATTTATCGTCATGTGAAGCGGAGTTTATGGCTGCTACTGAAGCTGTAAAGCAAGCAATTTGGCTCCAAGAGCTCTTAAGTGAAGTCGTAGGAGATGTTTGCGAGAAGGTGATCATACAAGTTGATAACAAATCGGCGATTGCGCTCACTAAGAATCATGTTTTCCATGGGCGAAGTAAACACATCCACAGGAGGTTTCACTTCATACGAGAATATGTTGAGAATGATCAAGTTTAAGTAGAGCATATTCCGGGAACTGAATAAAGAGCTGATATACTCACAAAGTCGCTTAGCCGAATTCGATTCAAGGAGATGAGGGAACTTATTGGTGTCCAAGTCATGTGTCAAAATGAAATCAAGGTTAAGGGAGAAAATGTTGGTTTAAGCTTGGAGTTAGCTTGAAACACAAGCTATCTTAATCCTAACTTCTTATGTTTATCTAAAAGGATTAGGAAATATTGAAAGTGTTATTTCTATTAGGATTAAGAGTTATCTAGTCTTATATATATTGATGGATATGATGTTGAATCAATTACGGATTGTGTGAATGATTAGTTTTAGACTTGAATTGTTTTGCTAAAGCTTTGAGTGATTAACAAGAGAATTATTTTTTGTCAAAGTGATTGAGATTCTATATTATAAAGTACTAGAGGTAAATTGCAACTTGCAAGTTGATTTCCGTTAGGTGGCTTTTTAAAAGAAAATTACTTTACCATGGGTTAAGCTTCGACCATATAGATATGGTCATTCGGGTCCAAAACTTCCTAGTCATTCTATTTTTTTTTGTTAAAACTACACATCAAACTTGTACTTGTACATGCTCTATGGGAACTTCTCTGCGATGTAACAAACAAGAGAATTAGTGGTCATGGGCTTTCACTGAGTAATCATGGGCCTTAATCAAGTTGTCTCAGACTTCTTCATTTGTTACAAACGTAAATCTATTTTCTTCTTAAATATCTTGTTTCACATTTTCACAGTGGGGTTCCCTTCATCACAAAAGACATTTTCTTTAAGAAAGCTATTTCTCACTCGATTGAAATCTATTATTTATCAATGTATTTTTAGCGTTATTTATCATGTCAACATTTTTGAAAGTTTGTTAATAAATAAGACTTTATTACTCATAAATGGATAGGTGACACTTTTTCTTTTTCTATGGATTTCCATTGAAATGTTTTCCCACTCCCTTTTTCCAAACCGGTCGAGTCCACACTCTACATGATAAAGATATGTAAAAGGAAAAGTTGATTCTTATTTTCCACTATTAAATACGTAAAACATAAAATAAAATGATTAAAGTATGGCCTCACGCGGAGATGGTGGTACGACGGTGCATTTGACCTAGTAATCTCTCTCGATCATGTTCATAGACCATCATCACATGCCTAAGCGAGAATTATTGCTCAGTTGTTTTATTGCATTTTACTAAGCCTTATTTTGTGGGATTTATTATTTTCGTCCTCATCGTGTCCTCCCCTTCCCTCTTCCTACGACAGTGAAGGACCTACCCAACCAATGATATTAAACTATACATCTGTACATGCCTATTAAACTATACATGCCAACTTGGCAACTTCATTGCTTCGTACCGCACGAGAAACAACAGTGCGGTTATGTCGGTAGGTTATTAGTAATAGTACCATGTCAATTTAACGTGATTAACAAAATTATTATAAGATCATTGTCGTTATCATTTAAGTTAAAAACACTTTGTGTATTTGGACTGGAAGAGTTTTGACTTGTGAGCGTATCTGTTGTTCGATTTTGACAATGATAATGTACATTCAATATTTATTACTTCCTTGTATTATATTACGGCTTGATTGATGCAATTTCTTTGATCGCTATTTTTTTCTTCCCTTCTTGGTTTGAATAAAACGACAAATGTTTATCTCTGCTCGCTTTTGATTGTGTTTAATATAATTTGGATTGATACTTCACGTTATATTCTGGACCGACGTTGAGAGGACCCTGCCATGATTGTATATCAAACCAATTCCAACTAATATTTAATTGAGCCCTGGCCCTGCGTAAATATAACGTCATTTAGACGTCTGATTGGTTTTCACACGTCGGTGGATTGAAACGTTAGCTTCAACCCAATTTCTATGCGATTCATATTAGTTATAATGCAACTTAGACCATTTGGCGACTACTATACAATTTATAAAACAACAAGTAATTTGTGAGCTTTCAATAAACACCAGTTAAGCGTTTTTTTATTAATAGATTCCAACAAATGTATATTGAATCCGATCTTAGGTTAGAAGTTTCATTTTTATTATTATAGAACAGTAAAACAATCATTCAGATTAATTAGTTATATATCATCAAATTAAACTGAACATATTCCTAGGTTGTAAAAGTCTAATCCACTGTTTGTTTTTTCTTCTTCACTGTTTTTTTAATATTCCACCGCGTGTTACGGCCAATGGTAGAATAAAAAAAACCTAGACAAAGTTGTACACACTATAAATATTCAACCCCACCTCTTTCTTCTCCACACACTCAATTCTCTAACTTTCTATCTAGCTTTCTTACAAGAAACACCAATGGCCAAACTAAACCAAACTTTCTTTCTAATCCTCTCAATCTGCTACTTCTTATCGCCGGCGCTCACTGCCGCCACCACAGCCTTACGGGCTGGAGCTTCCAATAAAGCCGTAAACTTCATCCAATCATCTTGCAAAACCACCACATACCCAGCCGTCTGCTTCCACTCCCTCTCAGCCTACGCAAATGCCATACAAACAAGCCCTAAACGCTTAGCCGAGACCGCTCTAGCCGTTACCCTGAGCCGAGCCCAATCCACGAAACTCTTCGTCTCGCGTCTGACGCGTTTCAAGGGCCTTAAGAAGCGCGAGATCGAAGCCATCAAGGACTGCGTGGAGGAGATCAACGATACCATTGACCGTTTAACTAAGTCGGTCCAAGAGATGAAGCTATGTGGGAGTGCCAAAAATCAAGAACAGTTTGCTTTCCACATGAGTAATGCTCAGACTTGGACTAGTGCGGCTTTGACCGATGAGAACACTTGCTCAGATGGTTTCTCGGGTCGGGTCATGGATGGAAGGATCAAGAACTCGGTTCGAGCTAGAATTGTTAACGTGGGCCACGAAACCAGCAACGCCTTATCCTTGATTAATGCATTTGCTAAAAAGTATTAATTTATAACTAGTTTTAAGAAATATTGTGTCGTATCTCAAATATATATATATACATAATATATAAAATGGTGTCCTAAATGTAATATATGTCGATTTTGTTAGATTTTTTTTTTCTTATGTGGTTTGTACTACTACTATTCATGTGTATTATGAGTTATTCCCTCCTTCAAAAAGATCTATATTTCAAAAAATATATTTCAAAAAAAAAAAATATTTTACATTTTCAATGCATAAATTAATTACAAATTGTAAATTTCGAAAAATATAGTGATATTTATAAAAAAAAAATATTAGTTAATAATTGTATGGAATAGTTGATGACAAAAAATAATGTATTGGTAACTAAAATCTGATATGTTGTTTTTTTAATAAGTATAAAAAACCTATAACATGCAATTTTTGGAAAACGGAGAGAGTTGGAAATATGGACAAGTTGGCACATACTCACTCCCTTTCACACGCATTAGTTTCCTTGTGACAAGTTGGGCATACATTTTCAAGTTTTAACATCGACTTTTTTCAAACAACAGAGAAGTTGAAAAATAGACACATGTAATATAAGTCTAATTAGTTATTATGAATCACTGCGTTGTAAACAATCAGTTGCAAATGTTGGCGGCAAAACAATACTATTTTAATCAAAATAAATAGTCGAATAATTTATTTTATACAGTCGGCTTACCATATGGATCTTATCTCTTAAAATGTATCTTGTTGAAAACAAACTATTAACAACTATATGAAAAATGTAATAATCTAGTAAAAGGCTTAAAAGAATAAATCAAGTTGATATTACTGTTATAGATATTTTCGTATTCTTCGTTGGAACCACATGGGTTGTGTCTGATGAATACTAATTTTTTTCAAAAGCAGTGTGCATAAACACAACACACACATATATGTACGGATGCTAATCGAGCTACGTCTCCCCCAAGAAAATATCTCTCGACCTGAAATCCAGGTTATAGTCTGGCCTATTATGGCATTATTGGCTAAAAAGCTTTTTCATATTCTTCTTTTATTTTTCTGTGTTACTCCAACATGAATGGGATGAAATGAGAAAAATACAAAATTGATGGAATAGAGGAAATTTGAGGAAGAGAATGTCTCCCCGATGAATTTATACTAATGAATTTATTTTATTTGTTTTCTTTTGGCAAATAAATTCTAGACACATTTGTACGAATTAGCAAGAAGATAGTGTGATTGATTTAGTGGAACATTGTTCTTCTGTACACATGCACCGTTTACATCCAGGCCTTACAATTCTTTCTAAGATATCACATATTTATTGATGATCTCCTGATATTTATTGATGGATAGAGCGGCGACACATACCATACAATTTGCACCTCTAGTAAACTCACCCACCTTTCTTTTGCTGATAATCTTATGATATTTATTGATGGATCCATTGATTCGGTCCAGCAAGTGCTATAAGTTCTGAAAGAATTTGAGACAAAATCAGGTTTGGCTGTTAGTATGCAAAATACTATTTTCTATGCTTCAGGATTAACACAATGCAAAACTGATCTCATTCAAGCCTCAACGGGTATGTCACTCGGATCTCTTTCCTTCCGGTACGTAGGGGTCCCGTGAACTCCATGAAGCTCTCTCTCACGAACTGTGAGCCCTTGATCCATCAAATAAAGACAAAGTTCTCTTCATGACCAGTAAAATCTCTATTATTTTTTGGAAGGCTGCTTCTCATCAAAACTCTGATTGCGGAAATCACTACTTTCTGGTGCTCTGCGTTTGTACTGCCAAAATCTTGCATTGCGGTAATCAACTCCCTTTGTAGCCAGTTCCTGTGGAAAGGGAGTTTAAAAGGTCATAATACTGCTCGAGTCTCATGGGAAACAGTTTGTGTTAACAAAGAGACAAGGAGGTCTTGGCGTGGAAGATCTGCGTACCTGGAATAAAGCCTGCACTTTTCGACTGATATGGCTTATGTTCTTTAGACTTGACTCCGTATGGGTTCAATGGTTCAAGGAGGTGATCCTCAAAGGCTCAGTGCACAATTATTGGACAACATCACCACAGCAATCTTACTCCTGGCTAGTGAACAAACTGGACAAATTGCGGAATGAGGTGTTTTCTCTCATAAAGCTCAGGTTTCAGAATGGTGAAACGGCTCGGTTCTGGTCAGATAACTGGACTCCATTTGGAGCTCTCTGCACTCATCTCTCGGGAAGCAACTCAAGATTAGGGATACCTTACCAAGCAACTGCATCTTCCTTATGTCCTAATGGCTCCTGGGTCCTTCTTCCCGCTCGAACTGAGGCACAAATACAGCTCTACGCCTACCTTACAATTGTTCAATTGACTGACAATCAAGACTACTATGAATGGGAGATAAATTACAAAACATACACTAGTTTCAAAACAGGTATCATTTATGATTGCTTTATGGAACAGTGCCCTGATGTCTCTTGGCATGCTTCTGTCTGGATCTCTAGGGCAATACCACGCCATAGTTTCCACATGTGGCTAGTGATACAGAACAGAATCCCTACTCGTGATAGACTCATCCAATGGGGACTACAAGTTGACCATCGATGTCTGCTCTGCAATAGAAACCAAGAAACAATAGATCATCTCTTCTTCTCTTGTGATTTCAGTTACGATCTATGGAATCTAGTGGCGAAAAGACTTGAGATTTTACCTAACATGAACTGGGCGGATACACTAGAACAAATAACTTCCCTCTCATTGCCGATACCGCAAAGACTACTTGTCCTTCTTACTTGGCAGGCGTTGGTATATTGGATTTGGAATGGGAGAAACACAAGACTCCATGCGAACACTTTTCGTTTAGCTGACCATATCTTCAAGCAGATCGATCGCCAACTCATGAACAAAATCCAGAGATTCAGAGACTCCAATCATCATTGATTTTCATTGATGATGCAAAGTTGGATTCGTTTTGGATGATCATGATCGATATCGACTACTCTGCTCTTCCTTAACTGTAATGACATTTCCTCTCCATCTGCGGGCTTTTACTCCTTCGGCCTGACACATTATGGGCTTCTAACTATCTTAGGTTTGACTATTGTGATTTCTATTTATGGGCTTATTGAAACTCTAAAATTTTTTGGGCTTTTGTAAACATTTTACTATTTTAGGTCTTTTATTCAATTTAAGAAAGCAGTTTGCAAAAAAAAAAAAAGAATAAGATATCACATATTTAAAAAAAAAAAGAAGTAATGCTAGTATGTTGGATATCATATATTCCATCTGTTTCAAAATAGTTGATGTTTTGGTTCATTGCACAAGAATTAAGATATACACTTTTATCGAAAAAGTATCATTAAAAATATAAATAAAAACTAATTCAACCAATCATCAAAAGAACTATAAAAAATAACTGGTCATACAATTTTCAATAACACTAAAATTAATATAAAAATACCAAAACATCATGTATTTTGAAACATCAAAAACTCTTCAAACATCATTTATTTTGGAACGGATGGAGTAGTATAAACTACCAAATCGATGAAATCTTAAACTTTAGTATCTCAACTTAATATTATATATACATATACAACATATATATAATATAAATTTGCAATGTTAGATATATAGTCTATATGTGATTTTATAATCAATCTTATAATATTATATAATATAGGAAGCCTAAGACCAAGTCCAACAATGAAATATAAAGAGAGTATTTCCTATTAAAATTTTTAAAAAATATATGTGAAAGAATATGAGAGAGTTATATGAGAGAAAAATTAGGATACTGGGTTTTATAGATGTCATGCATATGTTGGTTTTAATAATTAAAAAATTAAAACATAAAATTTTCATTAAAATATTTTTCTCTTTTTTCTTAGAAACTTTGGTAGTTTCTGCTGATAGAGTTGTCCTAGAAACACATGAAGTTTCAGCATTACCAAAAACTCAATCTCAAATTTTATATCAGTTTCTTGTGGTGGGAGATCTTATAAATCCCATTGATTGTTCCTGGAATGGGGATTTGCTGGATGCATATTTTCATCCAGACGATGTGAAGACTATTCGCGGTATAGCAATTAGCCGGACACAAAGGCCAGATACGTACGACTGGATGTTTACAGAATTCGGTAAATACTCGGTTAAATCAGGTTTTAGGACTGAAGCTTTATACCCGGATCGGGGCCCAAGAATGATAAGTTATGGACCAAATATTAAACCCCCCTTGTTATTTTCATATGCTCCCTGAAACTAAGCCACTTTGTTTGGCAAGTTTTATCTGGGACACTGCCAGTGTCAAAGAATCTGAAGGCCCGCGGCATTGAGTGTGATCTTCAGTGTGGTATTTGTGGGGCAGAGGAGGAATATATCTATCATGTTCTCTTTGAATGTCCACCAGCATTACAAACTTGGGCTTTATCTCGGATCCCTTCCCCTCTCGGAATATTTCCATCATCATCAGTTTTTACCAATTTGGACTATCTTTTTTGGAGGCTTCCAAAAGAGGTTGAAATGGCAAAATTTATGTGGTATTTATGGAAGAATTGAAATGGCAAAATTTATAATAATAAGAATGGAAATCCTCAAGAAATTATGCGCAAAGCAGAAGTAAAAAAGACCACTTTGGGCTGAAGCGCAACTTTTGGTCAAGAGCATCATGGGTATTCTCAGCTAGATGTTAACTAGCAGAAAATGGGATCTCCACGAGTCTGCTATGTCGATGGGCATGAGGGAACACGATATTTTCACCGGACAGGGTTGGTACTGCTGGAAAATGAATTTGGAGGACGTAATGATGGGAGCAATGAATCTTCGACGAAGCCTATCACGTTTGCATGCTGAATGTGAACCCCTGATTTGGGCAATGAAGTGTATGAAGACCCTGCAGTTCTCATATGTAGTATTTGTGACGGATTGTTCTCAATTGGTGAAGATAGTGTCCTCTACTGAAGAATGGTCAGCGTTTGCTACACACATGGAATAATTCTGCCGCAGTAAGACTTTCTTCCATAACTTCAAGATAAGACATATATATATTCCAAAGGCACAAAACACAATGGCAGACAAGCTTGCACGTGGTGCGAGGATTTCTCCTTTAGCTATGTTATATGTCGATTCACTACCCCCGGTTTGGCTATCTGAACCGGTGGTTTCATAGGCTAATAGCCTCTTATGTTGTCAAAAAAAAACACATGAAGTGATGATCTCTCACTATAGTCTTTTAACAAAAAATAATAATTTAAAAAAATTGAGAGAGAAAATGTAGATTTTTTTTTTGTCGACAACATTACAGACTCATATTGACCCTGTAAACCAAACTGGGAGATGTTGATCCATGTGAACGACGAAAGACGGCTGAATCCTGACACTGCATGCTAGGCTATCCGCCTTCGTATTTTGCGTTCTTGGTATATGAATGATCTCTGATCGTATGAAACTCTCTTTCAGATTCTGAATATCTTCCAAATAACTTGCAAAAGCTGGCCATTCCTCTGGTTCCGAAACCATCTTCACCAATTGTGAACAATCCGTTGCAAATGTAACCTGAAATTGTCTTAAATTTCGCATACATTCCATAGCCCATAGTAGCGCCTCCATCTCTGCATGCAAGGGGGTTAAAGTAGCCCGGACGTTCCTTGCTCCCATCAGTCCCTCAAAGCCTTCTAAAGAACTAAACCAACCTTGACCAGAGAAAATATCACCCTCTTTCCACTAACCATCTGTAAAACACCATTGTCCAGGAATTAACGGAAGAGACGTAACCTGTACCTGTGTTCCCGTTTTCTGTTCATTCAAAAGTTGTGCCTCTTCCCAGAGTATCGATTCCGTTTCTGCCAACTTAAGAGTATCCTTAGGATTCATATCCAAATTACTAAAGACCTTATTATTTCTTCCTTTCCAAATATACCATAGTATCCAAGCAAACTGATGATCATCCATCTGCGGGACAACCCGCCAAAAAAGATGATCCATGTTCGTAAAAAGAGAACTCGTTGGGAAGACGGCTGGATTTGTTGGAATCTTTGAAAGAGCCCAAACCTGACGTGCTGGGGAACATTCAAAAAATACATGATTAATCGACTCCTCCTCCGCTCCACATCTTGCATAACATATCTCACCTTGCATCCCTCGCGCCTTCAGATTCTTCTTAACTGCCACACACCCTGAAACCAATTGCCAAAGAAAATGTTTTATTTTTGGTGGGCACCTGATTTTCCAACAAAAAGCCTTCAGGACGTCAACTGTTGGTCCCATCAATAATGGTGGTCGTTCTCTGTCCGGATAAATTCGCTCCACCTGGTATCCTGATTTAACCGGGAATTTTCTATTGTGTGTGAAATGCCATCCTTCTCTATCAACCATCTGATGACTGCTCAGTGGTATACTTTCTATAAGTTTCACATCCTGAGGGTCTACCAAATCCCGTAGGACCTGCGAATTCCATTGTCGCGAAGTGGGATCGATAAGTGACTCCACTGTGAGATCGGGATACAAATGATGTTGATTTTATTGGCTGGTCTCGGGCGAGTGGTTGGGAGCCAAGGATCATTCCATACAGATATAGAAGATCCTGTTCCCACCCGTTTGATTAGTCCTTTGTTACCAGAGATCTAGCAGATACAATACTCCTCCAACCATATGACGGAGAGTATGAACGGATCGGTTCAAGAGGTGAAGCATGCCGAAAATACCTCCCCTTGAAAACTCTAGAGAATAAAGTGTTTGGCTTTTCTATCAGCCTCCATAACTGCTTACCAAGCATTGCGGTATTGAAGTCAGTTATATCCTTAAAACCCAAACCCCCTTCTTCCTTACTGACGCAAACTTTATCCCATGATTTCCAATGCATACCTCTTGAACTACCCCCAGAACTCCACCAGAATTGTGCTACCGCACTCGTCAGTTTTTTTGTGGTTGCCTTAGGTAAACGGTAACACGACATCGTATGATTCGGCAATGCTGTAATCACTGATTTAATAATCACTTCCTTTCCTCCTTTCGTGAAAAACTTAAAAGTCCAACCGTTGACCCTGCTGTTTAGACGATCCTGCACAAAGCCAAAAACTTGAATCTTGGAGCCCCCAATATTTTCTGGTAATCCTAGATAAGATCCCATTCCCCCCAAATTCTGAATTCTCAAAATATCTCTTAGCTCCTGCCTGACCGATTCCTCGATTTTGTGTCCAAATTGAATCGAAGACTTTTCAAAATTTATCAACTGTCCAGAAACCACCTCATACTCTTTTAAGATCCTGAGAATGGTGTGACATTCTTCCTTCTGAGCCTTGCAGAAAAATAAGCTATCATCCGCAAAAAACAAATGTGAAATCGATGGACAAGCTATGGCTACCTTAATCCCTGTCAATTGTTTCCCTCTCTCTGCCTTCCTGATATTTGCATTCAATGCCTCATTGCACAAAATAAATAAATAAGGGGACAACGGATCTCCTTGTCGTAAACCTCTGTGTGGTACAATGAGTCCCCGTGGTTGTCCATTTAGCAGAATCCTATATTGAACTGAGGAGATGCACTCCATCATTAATTTAATCCAGTGCTGATGGAAACCCATCTTCTGCAATATTGATTCTTTTTAAGGAGACTCTGCTGGAACCATGAGAGACTCTTTTGCATATGTGTCACCTAATAACAGGTGCAACTGTATTTAAGTTGATGACAAAGAAAAATAGGTGCAACTGTATTTCTATTTAATTTTTTTGGTTAATTTATTTATATTATAATTAAATGGAGAAAAGACTCTTGGGAAGAAATTCCGGTTAATATATTTGAAGTTTGCAAAACTCTATATTTGAAGTTTCGAGGTGTTCTTTTTCAAAAGTAAAACTTTAAATTTAATTTCAAAATTATTTGTAATTTATATTATGGTACATACTTATATTTGTCATAATTAATATAAATCCTTAAGAAAATTTATAAATAACTAGCACATATATAAAAATATTACAATAATATTAATTAATAAAATCTTACACTAAAATATAAAATTATAAATATAAATACATAATTAAATATTAAACTACAAGCAAATACCACATTATTTCATAAAATTATTTTTGTAATGCTTCATCTTTGGTTACAAAACTTCTTTGCACAATATCTTGGAGGTTCCGAGGTAAATTTACTAGAATATTAGTGTTGTTGTAATATTTAAACTTGTGTAATAAATATGTCTTCATATATCTTTTTTTTGTCAGCAACTTAAACATATATAGACTCTGCATACCAAATTGTTAGTTTCACATTCATATGGACAACAAACGACGGTTGCTTTCTTGCATTGCGTGCGAGATTGTCCGCCCTTGATTTCTGCGTCTGTGGTTTATGAATGAGCACTGAGCTGTTGAAATTTTTCTTCGAGATCTTTATGCCTTCCAATAACTTGCAAGGTTGGCATGTCTTCATGTATCTTTTTAAAAACAAATTTATTAAGTTTCTTTTGTAATATTTTGTTTTCTAATTCTAGTTTTAAAATATTATAAATCTTATTTTAAATTTTTTATTTAATTTTATGTGTCAAAATTTGAATTAATAAAATAAATTTGAAATATTTATGATATACAAAAGTTTAAAAGATTAAAATGATAAATGAGAAAATACTTAAGAATCATAAATGTGATGTATAATTAATTATAAGGACCAAAATGCAAATAAAAAGATGAAACTTCAAATTTAGAGTTTTGAGTAGTAAAACTTCAAATACGAAGTTTCACTCCTTAGAACTCTAAATTTGAAGTTTAAAATGTTCTTTTTGGAAAGCAATAAACTTCATATTTGAAGTTATATAGTTCCTTTCAAAAATGCTCTAAGAGCCTAACTTCTTACATTAATGGGGATTGCTAACTTCAGTTAGAGAATTTTCTAGTATCAAAAAAGATATAATTAACAAGCTAAGATAGTCAAGAGATATATGGCACCTCAATATGGACTTGACAATACAATACAACTTGATATTTCAAATAACGTGTACTGCTTATAGACATGTGTGTGTGACGACGTGTTTTAATATGCAATTTAGGATAAATATGGATATTTTGGAAGCAGACATAATGATTTAGGGCCACATTCAGCTGCGTCGATTACGTTACAAGGACGATGAGAACCTTATCTCACATTCATTGGTTTATATGCTTTTCTGCTAAATATCATATAGAAAAGTAAGATTTACAACAAGTTGAATCCAAAGAGTTACTCACTTTGGAAAAAGGAAACAGAAAACAAGGTGGGATTAGAGTTAGGAGCGAATTCCTCTGATTATCTAAGCCACAAAGACATTACAATTTTTAAGTGCTTCCTCCTTTTTGCAGTGAGTGTTACATACCTCGCCGACACTGCACCAGAAAATGGCGGAAGTGGAAAGCGAAGTGTGGTTGTGGAGAACATTGTTTCTGTTTCTAAAGGTAGAATATAGGCCAGCTTCCTAAGCGTTGTTGATGATTACAATTATATAATTGTTTTTTTACATTCACTAAGGACGATTAGAACCTTAAATGTTGGGGCGGGTTGCATTACGTTCACAATTTGACTTCCACGATGGCTATTAGTCTACTAGAGTATCATTCAAAACGATAAAACCATTGGAAATTATCAACTTGTCGACTCCAATTGCTTCTGAAAGAGACCACGAATTGGCCATGGAGAAATGATCTATTAGCCAATTAAATACATCATTCCAAATGTTATTAATGCTTAGTTAAACAAATGATATTATGTTTGGCTCAAAACTGCAAATTCCTTATCCCATTCATTATCCCAGACTCAGTGTCTTACCCGTGTGTTGCTTTAACATGTTAGATATTTCTATTTATTTTTAATCATTTTTCTTTATAAAATATCTTCATTCATGCAATCAAATTCCCACTTGCGTATTATTTTTTCTGTTAAATGAATATCATCTAAATAATTTCTCTATATATATAAACCTCAGTTAAATAGAAACACTACAACAACATCATCACATTCACAATCTCATAAACCTCTTATAATATATAAGAATGGCTGTTTCTTTTAGATTTAATCATCACTTCCTCGCATCTCTTCTCATAACCATTACCATAACCACGCTCAAGTCGGTCCATACAACAACAACAACAAACACGGAGTTCGTAAAATCATTATGCACATTCACAACGTACCCAAGACTCTGTGTCACTTCACTCTCAACTCAATCCAGTCTCATCCAAACCAGCCACAAGCTCATGGCTCATGCGGCTCTCAACATCACATTAGCCTCGGCTAAAGCCACGTCAGCAATGATGGTGCGTGTCTCGAGAAGTAGTCGGCTCAAGCCGAGAGAAGTCTCGGCCATGAGAGACTGCGTTGAGGAGCTAGGTGACACGTTGGAGGAGCTTAGGAAATCGATAGGCGAGATGGGTCAGCTAAGTGGCTCGAACTATGAGGTCTACATGAATGATATTCAGACTTGGGTTAGCGCGGCTCTGACCGATGAGTACACGTGCTTGGATGGATTTGAAGGAGATGAAATGAACGGGAAGGTTAAGGTTTTGGTTAGAGGGAGGATTTTGATTATTGCTCATTTAACGAGTAATGCTTTAGCTTTGATTAATCACTTTGCTTATATTCATTGTTAGAGAGACTGAAATATTTTTAGTTTCTTTTTATTGCAATTTTCTGTTGCTTTTGTCTGTTTGTGTGTATAAGAAATAGTAATAATACAATGTATGTGTTCGTCTTTAAGATTCCTGAATCAATATGTACCAGAAAATGTTTAATACTTTTTTTTTTGCTATCCAATGTAGTTGTAGATGTATCATTTACATACTTTAACAACTTTCCAAAATAATTAATGAAAAACAACTTTCTAATAACTCGAGTCAATACTAATTCAGTTTATTCAAATATCTTCTGCTAATATACTTTGAAGTTTACACTATAATAATCTTAATAACATAGCTATAGTATGGACCATAGAAAATTATGAAAAAGTCTATTGATTTAGTTATGTTTATGTGAAAACAACAAATTAAAAAGGAAACCCACGTGAAGAAAAGCTGTCTTTTTCTTCCACTTTTGTTGAACGATGGAGACCAACTACAGTTGTTAGATTTTACGCATGGAATCTATCTTAAACATTTCACACTCAGAAATATTTTTAAAGGTTAGAACATATGAAAAATACAAATCATTATTCTACATCACGTTTACAAGCAAATTACAATATACTAATACCGTAAAAAGGGCAACATAAAAAAACTAAAGTTGCCTAAGCATCTCCATCCCTACTCTATTTTTTCTTCTAAAATATAATAAAAGTAAATATGGAATAAGAAATGCTCCAACCCAACTTCATAATCCGGAGAAAAAAAAAAACTCTCGCTTCTCTCTCGACTTCCTCTCAGCCGCCAAGAAAAAGAAAAGTTTTCACAGATCTATCTCCGGTCCGGCTACGTTCGGTGCACTACAAAAAAAAGTTCACATTGATAGCACATTGTTATAGCACGTTTTACTGAACTGCTATTGTAGGTGCGATTGAAATTTCCATAATATATAATAGCATTCGATAAACACTATGATAGAGTGAAACCTAAAATAACACTTAATTAATGCTATTTTCAAGATTAAGTGAGCAGAAATATAAATTACTCATTCCACCAGAACTTAGCGAAAAATTATACTTAAGCGTCAAAAAAGTTATTTAAGTGGCTTCCATAATACTTTCAAAGACATATAATAGCATTTTTCTAACGCTAAGAAAAGCTATTTTCTAACATTATATTCAAACACTTTAACTCTAAACTTAAATTACATACCAAATCATAAGCTCTTTTTTTAATATTTAAACACAATTTGTAATTTCCAAAATTCTTTAATTTTATAATTAAATCTTTACATGTATATTTAATAATTAATTTTAACATTTATAACCCCTAAATTAAAAATTTAAATTCCAAACCCTATATCTAAAGTCCAAACCTATTCCACAAACCCCCAAATATACTCTAAACCCTATGTACTTACCAAAAATTGAAATCTACACTGTAAAACTAATATTTTTCAACTTAAACACCAAATCTTAACATATAAATTACAAACACTACAAACACCTAAACATTTTTTTTAAAGTTCTAAAATTCAAACATAAACTTTAGATTTCTAATCTTCTTATACTATAACCTCAAATCTTAAAATTAAAATCAAAATTTCATCTTTTAAATCTTATTCTATAACTTTCAAAACACAGACCTTAAATCTTCATTCTATAATTAAACTCTATTTTGAAACATAAACCATACTTCTCAGACATTGTCTTGATCATATACCCTACATAAAACAAACTCACCATACCTTCTATATACTATTAAAGCTTTAATAAACTAAACATAAATAATACACTCTTGTCGAAGACATAAAAGAAAAAAAATACTCTTAATTTTCTATTGGTTAAGATAGTGATGTGAGGATCGCCATTTTTAACCATTGATTAATTATAATCAATGGTTCAGATTCAATTTTTGTGTGTATCTTTCTCTCTCTCCAAGATTTCCTCTGTCTATTCCTTTTTCTTCTTTTCTTCCAATTTCTTCTCTCCAGAACTTTGTCTCTTCGACAATCAATTTTCATGTATCAAATCTTTAACAACTCTCACATCCTTCTTCTCCATTGCTTCCCTCTCAATCATCTCTCAACAACGACGACGCCAACGAGGAGCTCTGGTGTGACCAGCCCCTGAGTCATTCGCAAACAGAAGTAGAAAAGCTCTGGTATGGAAAGAGTTATGGTTTGAGCTTGACGGCGGAGGAGGCAGACACGGACATGGATTCTCCACCTCTACAAAGGAAGGAGGGGAAGAAGACGCGACGACGGCGAGATGGCAGAAGAAGATGGAGGAGAGGAAGATCTGTTGGAGACGACAACAGCGAGCAGGTCCGAGCTCTGGTGTGGAGAGGACGGTGACGCCGGCGAGTAGGTCCAAGCCGAGGAAGAAGACGCGACGGCATGTGGAGGCGTAAGAAGAAGAAGCGGCGGTTTGATTAGGGTTAAATTTTTTTTTAGGTTTTGTTTTAATACGGTTTAGATTTGGTTTAGTGTAGAGTTAGGAAATTGTAGTGGTTTAACTTTATTTTTTAATATCTGGTTTAGTTTAGTAAACCAGAATTTATTTGTAAACCAATTTAAATTTATAAATAAAATTTATTTTATTTTTAATTATAAAGTAATTTTCAGTTTAATTTTTAACTATTTATTATTAATTATAATTATTTGTGGTTTATTGTACAAAAGACCTATTATAGCACGAATATACGAATCGCAATCAATTTGTAACAAAAAAATAGTGCTATAATTAAAGTTAATAACAACATTCAAGTATTGCTATCGTATCTGCACATTTTGCAGTATTTTAAAATGCTATCGTAGAGGGGGTACTTATGATGGCGGCCGATGACATAGCATATGAGAAAACGCTATGAAAGGTCTATTATAGCATTTTTCGTGAGCTAAGAATGTACATATTTCTTGTAGTGGTGACCGGATGGTCCCCTCTTCCCCTTCTACCTTCTTTTTTCTTTGCCTTCTCGATTTTGTCCCAAACCCTAAGACGAGATACATGATGTTCTGGTTTGTCGGAGTGACTCTGGAGACTTGTATGGTCAAGGGTCCATCTCACGGCGTTCTTGGAGGAGCAGTGAGTCATAGGAAGGCGGAATCGAGGCAGGTCGGCTTTTAGGGTTGAGAGGAGTCAACAAATCGATTTTCTGTTTTAGATCTCGGACGCTCCTCTCACGGCAACGGCGCGTGGCTCAGTGGGAAATATCCTCCACCTTGGATCTCCGGTCCAGTGTGACGGTGAGCCAAACGGAGATGAGATACGACGGTTGGGGAATATGGTTCTGGTCCTCGGTTCTCGTGGAAGACGCATCGCAGGGTTTTCTTCACCGGAGGAGTCTACCGGAGGATGAGCTCTGCAGCGGGTACGCGGTGGGGGTTCACATCCCAGCGCCAGCGGTGACGTCTCCTGTTTCGCTCGGTGGTGAAACCCCATGCCATTATTAACCTTAATTATTGTTCCGGTCACGGTATGTTCGCCAAAGCCCGACTTTCAGTACGGGAAAGTTCTGGTTCATGGCTAAGGAGCGAATTCTGAACCTTGACAACAACGGGTTTTCACCGAATTTGCGCTGCAAGGTGATGAGTTGTTGGACTGGGTATGTCACTCTAATCTTTAAGAGTCCAATGTCCTGGGCCGAATTGTAATCTGGTTTTTAGCTTTGTTATTGTTGAGTTTTTTAGAATTGTCATCTTGTATGGTCAATTTAGGTGGTCTAGTGGGTGATTTGCTCCGAGTCGTGGAGCTCTCTTACCCTACTGTGGTTGAAATTACAACAAAGTATTCTAGGTTGCGCTAGATCTGAGTGAGAAATCACCTAGTGAGTGTGCTAGTGAGTGTTCCAGGGTGTTTCTAAGATCCTTTGTTGTATTTGTGGTAGAAATTCAATGTGGTCAATCTCATTGTAAACTCATTGATTAATGAAAAGTTGATGTTGAGACAAAAAAAACTAAAGTTACTGATTCTAGTTAAACATTTTCAATAAACCCAGTTTAGTACAATTCAATAAAGATCGCCCAGACTGAACCAAAACAGCAAACAAAGCACGAGCCTCTCTCAACTTCTTCTCTTCTTCACACAAAATATAAATCAGCCAAGTGTAACTAATTGAACGAAGCCACTAATTTTGAGCAGCCATAGCTTTAACCACTTTAATCGCTTCTATGGTCAATCTAGAGTAACAGAGACACCGAAGCACTAAATCACATGCTTCTGCAATTCTAACAACAGTGGTGGATCTAGGATTAGTTTTGATCAGGGGAAAAATTATAAAACACTGTCTATACCTCTAATAACTTGGAATTTTAACAGGAGCACAATTAAAAATCTACATAAAAATTTACACTGAATTTACAAATCTATGGTGGGCAGCTGCCCTCCCACTGCCCATGTAGATCCGCCACTGATCAGAGCCAAAACATCAACGGGTCTTTGACATAGACTCTTAAGCAGTAATACTGTACATAGTTTAATCTGGCTCACAATTTGACACCTCAAACAAATCTATAGCAGATTTAATATCACATGCTTTGATATAAGATCTCATTAGTATAGTCAGTGCGAGATCTAGAAACAACTTTAATCTGGGAGCAAAACTAAAAAACACTATTACTACATTTACAAATTTAAATTTTCAACAGGAGCATTACCAAAATTTAGTATAAATTTACACTAACTAAAACAATTTCATGGTGGACAGCTGCCCCACCTATTTACCACATAAATTGGCCCTTGAGTATAGTGAAAATCACCTGATGTGGAATAATGCCTTCCTTTTGGAATAATGCCTTCCTTTTGCATTGATTCTAAAAGGTCACTCGAAGTGGCATAAGTGGAGAGTGATGGTTCCAAGAGAAGATCGCAGCCTTTCTCGATTTCACTAAGGAATAGCACAAACCCTTCACTTTAACATTGTCCAAACTCCCAAATCAGATTTTTCTATATTTCACAAATCAGTTGGAGATGGGAAATATCAATTCAAATCTCACATTAGAAGTTTAAACAAATAATGTTTAATATATAATAAAAAATTTAACTCTGATTAATACGAAGTATTTTAGGTAGTAAATCGATGTGAGTTTGTCTCTTAGATCTAAATTAGACAATATATAATTTGACATGGGTTCAGTGCCGTCCCGAAATATCCGGTGGCCTAACCAAAATAAAAAATGTGGCCTTTAATTTATTTTCAGAAATTTTGAATTTTGTTTATCATTACTATATTTTTATTTTATATAGGAATAAAACCAAATATAAGAAACCAAATTTCTGTTATCTTTTAAATCAAACAAATATAACAGTTTAGTTGTGATTGCTGTAAATTTTAACCTGGATTTTTGTTAATTTATTTTACAATTATATAAAGAATCAAGAAAATCATAAAAATGTAAGAAAAATGCATTACTATATGTGTCTGAAATATAAAATATGACTGTCTTTAACTATGAAAAGTTAGATGACAATAAATGATAGTTAAAATGATATATATACATGATTATTAGTTATAAAGAAAGACACTAGGAAATTACGAGAAAAAAAGAAAATGACTAAATATTCTTTAGTATCAATTATATCTAATTAGATTCTATCGAGAGAAGACACCAAAAAAGTATGAGAAAAAAAAAATGACTAAACAGTACATCTTATACCAAAGAATATATAAAACGACCACTTATGAATCATTACACAGATTAAAATTTTGTGGTTCTAAAAATGTTAAATATAAATGTCGCCTAAAGCAACAGCTTTACCTGCTTTATGGCTAGGACGGGCGTGCATGGGTTCACTAAATTCTCAATAATTGGTATCAGAGAAGAATGATAAAAATTTGCTAAAAAACAAAATATCGAATAAAACAAAAAGTAAATCATTGGGGCCAAACTAGAAAACAAAGAATCTTATTTTACATTAGCTCCTAAAGAAAATGAATCATTTTTGAAGAGGATAGGCGAGAGAATTAAGGCCAGCGGTTAAACAGTTGATTGAAGTAGAGCAATGGCGAGTGGAAAATAGTGGGAGTTGATGCTTTGAAGCTAGATCCTCGAATGGTCTAACACTCTCGTCGTCGTCTCTGTCAACTTCTGTTTTCTAAATTCTCTCATTGGTTTAAGTGTGAACCGGTAAATTAATTTAGCTTAACCGGACTTTGTTGTTGCTAATCTAATCGATGCTTAATCTGTTAATAAATTTAACTTGAGCCCAACCCATTATGTATGTTTGGAAGTGTCCGTATGTATTATTTTATGCATAATTTAAATAAGTTTTTATAAAATGTAATATTTTATAAATATCAATCTAGAATATTTTTAAAAAATATATATAGTGAAATAAATAAATATATATCGGTATATATAATTTCTTCATCAGATAATGCAAAGAAATAATCAGGATATGTATATTCATTCCAATTATTATAGAGTAATCGCTATTATATATTAAATGAAGTACAATCATTCGAACCCTTTGTTTGTTCTAATTTCTTAGTCATATGATTAGTATCTATAATTCTATTATTAACCTATGAGGTGACTCTAATACCAAGATTAGAAGAAAACGAAGGTTTTCTCCGTAATAATTTAGTATTAGGTGGGAACGTTGACAAGTTGTGGAGGAAACGTCTTCACAAAGTGCAAATATATTTAGCACTAAAGAATTTCATGATAATTTTTTTTTGTAATTGTTTACACTTGAGCTTCTTTTTGAGATAATTATATTATTTATGACTCTTGTGCACGGATGATTTTTAATAAATGTTGGATATACTCTCTTGTAGTTAGAGACAGAAACTTTGATTGGTTAAAAGCTTACAAATAAAAGAAGAATATCACCGTTACAAAAATGCTGCAATAATTTTCTTCATTTATGCTGTTTGATGCATGTCATTGATGTCAATAGTATGATTACTGAATATAAATCAATAAGTAATACAATGCCAACATTGCATTGCAAAAACCACAAATATCAATCAGTACAATAGAATAAAGGGTTAATCATGCCTACTCTAACACTCTTGAAATTCTGTTTTTTTCTATTATATAATGTAGACAATGATTTGTTTAGTAAGACAAAATCAAACTAATGTGCCCTATGATTTGTATATTTGGTCGTCATAGTCTTATATGACCATGAATACATCTTGGTGAAATGATGCCACAATCAACCAATCACGCCTCAAGAGATTATGCTAACTTACACCACATATAACCTCTTTGATTTCTTTCGAGCATGTAATAACAATATGTTTGCAACTAGTTAACCTCTCAAAATATTTCTACGTTACTAGATTACTCAAAACAAAATGAGATCAATTTTATTTCCGACGTTAATCAAATAATCTTCCTTCTGCAAAGTCACAACCAATCTTAGATCTTTACTGAAACATGCTCCGTTAACAGTTTGGTCAGTTTAGCACCAGAGAAACACATGATCTGAGTTCAAGAGAAAAAAACTAGCTTCGTTTCATTACTTTGCAACAAATACAAGTTTTTTTATAACAAATACAAGATTCATATTAACATATATGGGTCAAGTGATACTCGTCTGTTATAGGAGATCATCGTTCAATGCAATATGGATAGCCAGGATAGGTGTATGTAGAAAATTAGAAATAGGTTAACTAAATTCAAACTCACACATGAGCTTCACGTGTAGCATACTAAATGATAACGGGTCCACCAAAGGCACACTCATTAGACCTGGAAGAAGGTGGTTCGTTTGCAATGGCTGACTTGACAGTGGCTAGGACCACGCCGGACTCACGAGTTCAATCATATATACTTTCGAGTGGGACCAGCCGAGCATCTTCAACCGCAAGATATAGTAAATTTGTGTGACTTGACTGGTTAGGATCGAACAAGCTTAACCGATTGGTCTTCAAACTCGGGTTGGCAGAGAAAACGTGTGATATTATGGTTTGGATAAGTGTCACTTTTTCAGTTTCCTGAATGTAAGTAAAACTTGTCAATGCACTTAGATGGTTTATCGGTCCCATCATCCAAGGAGATGAACGGAAAATATGTGAAACTTTGATTTTTCTACTCCTTAATTTTACTTTCATATTTATATTAGATATTTTTAAATTTATTGTCTTCTTTATTGAGAAAAAGGATTTATAATCTGTATTGTTTTCACTATTTTATATGAGTGAGAGCATAAAATTTAAACGCCATTTTGTTGCTTTAACGACTTCATATAACTAGGCCTGGGCATTCGGGGTCCCAATCGGGTTTCGGTTTTATCCAATCGGGTTTCGGTTTTTCGGGTTCATCAAAATCAGGCCCATTCGGATTATATGAAAGTTCGGTTCGGGACCGGTTCGGGTTCTATCGGGTTCGGATCGGGGTTAGTGAATCTTCAAAGAACCGGTACAACCCAATATACTTTCGGGTTCGGGTCCCAATCGGTTTTTCGGTTTAAAAGTACCTGATTTTTACCTATTTTATAACCAAAACATGAGTAAAATCGGTTCTTCAGTTTTAAAATATCTGATTTGTACCTATTTTGTAACCAAAACTTAAGTAAAATCGATTCAAAAATAAGGAACATCAACCGTGATTATTCAAAATCAAACGAAAAGTAAACATATTTACTGATAAAAAGAAAACCAAATAAATAAAAGCATAAAACGAAAATCAAGTTCTCATGAAATGAGAAACATTGGTTAACGAAAACAAAATTAAAATCTAAATACTTCAAGATTCAACGTCCATCTTTAACCATCAACATTAATATAATAGAACCACCAACCTTCATGTAATAGATAAGTATTTTAGATTTTCAATATTTCTTAGTGTATTTTGGATACATATTATGAATTGAGATCATGTTTGGTACAAGATCTTTTCGAGGTTTTGAATGTTTCGGGTTTTATCGGATATCCATTTAGATTCGGGTTCGGTTCGGATAATACCCATAACCCGAAATACCACAAAACAAGACCCATTCGGTATTTACGTCGGGTTCGGATCGGTTCGGATTCATTTTTATCGGATCGGATTCGGTTCGGGTTTTCGGGTTCGGTTTATTTGCCCAGCCCTACATATAACTATGGCTCCGATTGGAGTGTAGACTGTTGGGGCTTTAGGATATTCTACAGCCGTGAAAGTCAAAACAAAACCAATCAGGCTTTTACTTTCAACTTTTTTCTCTCAGGTTTCTACAGTTGTCAACCGTCGACTGTTAACTATTTACTCCTTAAATAATTGTTTGTTCTAAAGCCAGATAAACGAGACTTTACATGGCTGTGAAGGATTTTTTTTTTTGTTTTTGCAATTTTCAAGTTTATTTCCTTCTCTAATAAAAACTAAAACAATAAAATAAAAATATGTAACATAACAAAACTAAAATCTAATAAAATTAAACAAAATCAAATTAAATTTCAACTTCTTTTTTTTGTAAACATAAATTCTTATTGTTTATGACAAAAAAAAGAAATAAAATACATTGTATTGATAATTTTTCACAAATTTCTTGTTTCAAATTACATAATACTTCCTTCCCCTGTTTCAAAAGATGTGTGTTTCAGAATTTTTAGACATATAAACTAGGGCTGGGCAAAAATCCGAAGAATCGAACCGAATCCGATCTGAAAATATAGTACCAAATCCGAACCTAAATTAATTGAATATCCGAACGGGTTTAAAATTTTAGTATTTAGAAAATTGAAACCAAACCCGACCCGAATCGAAATATTTCGGGTACCTGAATGTATCCGAAATAGATTTATATACCTAAATATATTGATTATTTTTAGATTTAACGTATATAAGAAAACACTCAAAGAATATAAGCTACTTTTAAGTTGTCCAAAAAGCTTGAAAATATATACAAATAGTCAAAAGTAAATGCGTAAACTAGCTAAAATATTTTTAAAACACCAAAAATATTTAAAATATCTATTGATTCTCAATTCAAATATTCAAACCAAACCAATTTTTATGTTAAGTTCAGGTATTTCAACATAGATTATTCAAATATATTATTTTGTTTATAGATTTTGAGAAACTTAAAGTATATAATAAATTTTTAAATTTAAAAATAATTTAAATGGGTTATCCAAACCCGAACTGAAATTTAGAAATACCCGAATAAAGATGAAATCTTTAACTCCAAAAATCTGAAACCCGAGTAGACCTGAACCGAAATCCAAATGGAAACCCAAATGCTCACCCCTAATATAAACACTCAACAACTTCATTTATTTTTTTTCAATTTATTCCATTGCTTAGTGTAATTTTTGATTATTCAATTTGTCGTTCTGAATACTTTCTCATATTTTATTTTCAAGATTTTTGCATTCTTACAGAGTTTAAATTAGTTTTTGTACATAATTCATAATATAAATATATGATTTTATAATAGTCACAGTTTGTAAAGCTTTTGATACCAATCAGACTTTTAAAAATATTTAAAATAACAGCGAGAGCCTTTAAAATTAAAATCTCTACAGCCAAAATTCTAAAGTCAAAGACTAAAGCGAAAGTCCTTACCTATTTTTCATTATACAATAGTTTCTTTTGCCTGCCATACATCTTTTACATGCATATATGCTATAAAAATATATAGCGAAATACCACACCACATGCATCTTAACAGAGAAGAAGAAAAAACCCGCAATATAGGAGACATCAATCGATAGTACGTACGTTTTACTCACAAAAAAGTGTAGCTATATATAGAGAGATATAAGACTATATACTAAAATGTTATATATTTTGCAGGGACAATCATAGTGTTTACAAGTGGAGAATTGGAGATAGAAGCGTACTGATTAAGAACCACTTTTTCATTTATATATCTTCTCTGTTAAAATAGAAATACTATTTTTATCTACTACAAAATAGTCATACTAAAAATTTAGGTTCATATATTCAAATAATTATTTTATTGTTTACATTAATTTATTTAATGTATAACATTTCTAAATAATTATAAGAATATTAATAACAATTCATTTTAACTATAAATTTAAATTTTAGTTTTAGGAATAACAAAATCTGTTGAGAAAAAATCTAACAAAATCTTTTTAAAAATTTAAATATTCTTTTCATTAATGCACTGATTAATTTCACAATTAGTAGTATAATATTATTATAAATTAATTTTAATTAAATTTTTATTATAAACAAAATAATGATTTTTTTTGTTAATTTTATAAATTTTATAAGTATATTCTACATTATATCAAAATAGAAATAATTAGTGAATTACATATTAAATTTTTTTTTTTGCAAACATTTTAAAATTATGTTGAATTGGTAAACCATTATATTTTGTTTTTTTTTTTATCAGCAACAAAACAGAGTCATATAGACTATGTAAACCAAACTGGTAGCTCTGTATCCATGTGGACTACGAACGAAGGTTGCCTTCTTGCACTACGTGCTAGACTATCCGTCCTTGAATTTTGCGTCCTTGATATATAGATGAGCTCTGAGCTGTGGAAACTACCTTTCAGGATCTTTATATCTTCCAGATAACTTGCAAATGCGGGCCATTCCTCAGGTTTAGAAACCATCTTCACCAACTGAGAACAATCCGTCGCAAAAGTGACAGTAAACTGTCTTAAGTTCCTCATACATTTCATCGCCCAAATGAGTGCCTCTATCTCCGAATGAAGTGGTGATTAACTCACTCTAGTGTTCCTTGCTCCCAATAAGTTATCAAAACCGTCGAGAGTGCTGCACCATCCTTGTCCTGAAAAACTATCATTTTCTTTCCAAGATCCATCCGTAAAGCACCACCGACCAGGAATAATTGGAACCGTCTCGGTTACTACCGAACGGGCCTGATCGGTGCTTTGTGCATGATTAATCTGCGCCTCGGCCCATAAGGCAGACTCTGTTTCAGCCAACTTAAGAGTATCTCGAGGGTCAATATCAAGATATAAAACCATTATATTTTGAAAAAATACTTTCATTAATATAAATAAATAAAATATCATTCACCGTTTAAAGTGACTAAAATATCATTCACCTTTTAAAATGATTAAATTTCATAAATTATGTAATAATTTTCACAAAAATAAAATTGTTAACCATGTGTTAAATTTTAATATTTAGAACTATATATAATATATTTAGTTATTTTTAAAATGACAGCAATATATTATCATAAATTATAGTATACAAAATAATATAAAATTTTATATTTATAAATGAAATGTTACCCGCATGGGTGTGCAGATTAAAATCTAGTTTATATTAATAGCAATATCAGAAGAGAAAACGAAAAATGCCGCGTTATAAAAAAAAAACAAAAATGCCGTAAAATAGATAAAGAAAATAGGTCTAACGCATTAGGTCATGATATTTCACTATAGAATCTAATGATCAATGTGATTTTTAATTCTCTTATCTTCCGTTTATTCGAAACGAAATTTATCAACCTTTTAACATATACCCATTGTTGGAAGAAAGAAAGATTAAATGTTTTTTTTCTGATAAAGGGTTTACTAAGAAAGATTAAATGTTTTTCCTGATTAAAATCACGAATCAATTTATGTTGAACACAAGGCCAATGTGAACCATGTGGTAAGAGTATATAATTTCAGTCATGCATTAACATGCTATACACAGGATTTCGTTCAATTTTATCAATTTTTCGAATGTTACATTAAGTTTTTCACTTGTATGTAAAGGAACAACTTTTTTTTTTGTGCACTAAGGAACAACTTTAAATGTATGAACTAAATCCGGAGTGTGGATGTAAGTTAAAGAGAGAGAGAACGATAAATATGAGAACTCTGGTAGGACAAAAGAGTGTAAGGAGGGGCCAGCACCGAAGGCGATAAAGAGCTTTTCGCCGTGATGATGTTCCCTGTGTTATTACGTAACCACTCATGTTACGCCACGTTATATTGTTACTGATTGTTTTACTATTTTTGTGAAAACATTGTTTACTTTTTTTTGGAAAAATCGCATGAAAAACTATGAAATTGGCAAAAATTTATACTTTAAACCGTAGAGCTCAATTACTAACACTTTAAATACTGAAACTTGTTTCAATAACATATTAAACATCGAAACTAACTTACTTGTTGCATACATCAAAATTGTGACCGGTTACTATTCATTAGCAGGTAAAAACCGGTGACGTGGCGGTTTACTTTAAAAAATAATTTTTAGTTGATTTAATTAATAAAAACAAAAAGTTATACAAACAATAAATATAAATTCTAAAAAGTAATACAAATTCAAGAAAAAATCAAGAAGAATAAAAGAAAATTCATAAATTTAAAATAAAAAAAAATTATAAATTCAAAATTTTATAACAAAAATAAAAGGAAATTTTCAAAATTGACTAAAATTAAGGAAAAATAAAAAATAAAAAAAAAATCGAAATTCAAAAAATAAAATTAATAAATTGTATAAATCGATAAAAATTGAAAAATAGGAAATTTATAAAAATATGAAAAACAAATAAAAAATCAAAATTAAAAAAAAGAATTGAAAATGAAAAGTAATTGAAACTGAACCTCTTTGGTTGTTAGGTAGGCATATGAGCGTTTGGGTGTCCGGGTTCGGATCCTAAAGATTTGGTCTCAACAAGATACTTGAAAATATAATTTTTTGCCAACTTCATGGTTTTTACCAATATTTGCCACATGGTTTCATTTTTCCATATTTTTTCCTTAAGTTTTTAATCATTTAAAAAAATTATTTTTTTTTTATTATTTTATGAATTTATACATTTTTATCTTTATTAATTTTGAGTTTTGGATCCTTCAGATCCAAGAGATTTGGACCCAACAAGGCACTTGGAAATTTTCGGTTCGGGTTCGACATGAGGTGATGGTGGCAAATTTAATCATATCACTCTAAAAAGCTATTACGAAATATAATAGGATTTTAAAACATTTTGTTCAATATTAAATTTTTGAATTAAAAAAATAAAAATTTTAAATTTTTATTTTGAATTTTTATAAAGTATTTTAATTTTAATTTTAATATTTGAACTTTTATATTTTTTCCAGAGTTTATTAAAAATTTCCTATTTTTTCTTAATTTTTATCGATTCTTATAAATGTTTTAAATTTTATTATAATTTTTTGAATTATTAAATTTATTTTTCCTGATTTTTTCTGAATTTGTATCAATTTTAAAATTTAAACTGAATTTTATATAATTTTAGTTTTTTTATTAATTAAATGAATTAGAATTTTTTTTTAAAAAAAGTAAACTGCCACATCACCAGTTTTTACCTGCTTATGAACAGTAACCGGTCACAATTTTGGCGTGTGCAACAAGTAAGTTAGTTTTGATGTTTAATATGTTATTGAAACAAATTTCAGTGTTTAAAGTATTAGCCGTTGAGCTCCAAGGTTTAAAATGCAAACTTTTGCCAACTTCATGGTTTTTTATGCGATTTTTCCTTCTTTTTTTTTTGAACAACATTGTTTTACTATTTGTTCAGAAAACATTGTTTTATTACTTTTTGTTTTTTACAACAACTATTTTCCTGTTTTTTCTTGACTTTAATTCAATTTATGTTTCTTATGATATCATCTATTGAAAGTTCACATCGTCTACTTAAGAAAAATAAAATAAAACATTTGATATATATGTTGTACAATTATCATAGAATCTTAAGTTTGAGCTTGCAAAGAATATGCATAATTTCTCCCAAAAAAATTTCCTACCAACTTGTAAGAGTTATTTAATGGAATTCATTTTTTGTCAACAGTTAATTAAATTTGATAGTTGAAATTTTATAAGTATTTTGGAACATTTTCTGTAACTAGTAAATCAAATAGTACAGTCTTACAAGCTTACTAATGTTTGATCATATAAACATTTTATATCCAAAGATTTTTGTCGTTGTTGTTGTTGTTGTGTTGGTGCAACATCTATCCATCAAGGCATCAAGACATAGAAACCTGAATAGGACAAATCAATACATTGTTTATTAAAAAAAAACATGCGTATCAATTTCACCAAACGAATCTAGTAACCTAACATGAGCAGCATATATTATATTGGTGTTATAGATGTGAATCATGTGATGGTCAACAAAGAAACCCACTTAATTAATAACCTGGATTCGCCCCTGGATGTGATGGTCAACAAAGAAGTAGGGATTGCTTAGTTTAATCCAAGAGTGTAGTGATATTTGAGTAGCATCAACACGGGAGAATAAACGCAGCAGACAAAGGTAAACAAAATAGTCTACTTGTGTAAGCAAGGACGCCTAAAGATATTTTCTGTAGTTGTTTTATATTTGAATGCAAATGTTATTAAATATATTTTGGTCTTGATCGTCCAAAACGTAACGATTGGATGACTAAAAAACAATTGCAATGTTTGTTTTTCTCTCGAGTCGGTATGATCTCACAACCACCGAACCACAACACAAAATGTAACTATTGCGGCCACTGGTGACCATACCGCCCCAAACGCAAATTCGCATATAACCTTTGTTCGGGACTGCGCTAGACATAACGCGTGTCCGCGTATAGGCCCTTGCACCAAATCAATTAGTCGGAGATTATACAGACTAGTAGAGAGTAATTTAGTGGTTTCTATGGGTTTATATAATATGAATCATTAATAATGTGGACAGATGGTGTAGTGGTCAGTGATTTTGTTATTCATCACGTGTCATGGGTTCGAATACAGGTGTGTGTTTTTGGTCTATTTTATAGTCTTTTAGGTTAAATGAAATGAATATGAAAATAATCATGTCTTCTACCTCAAATCTTGCAATTCTTAGAACTAACTACAGTTGCCCTTTTTTTTTGTGATTTCCATTGCTTTTCTTGCTTTTCTTGCTAATCTTATATGTTTTAATCAACCTATGATAAATCTATTAAAGAACATTTAATTTCGGATTCCAAATCTACAAAAATGATAAGTTCAACTTTTCCGATTAACTGAACCCTACGTTCAAGGCCAAATCGCAATACGCTTTTCTGGTGTGACTTTCCGGCAGCCTTAAGCCGCATTTTTGAACAAGGCATATAAAACTAATTAATTTCTTCAATAAATTAAAAAAAGAACTTTATTTGAAGATGTCGCATTCAATAGTTGGTAGATAGAGTTCTAAAAGATCATATCACTTCTCTATCACACACACATAGAAAGTGAAAACTTATTCAACACTTCAGGAAGAGAGAGGAAGAGAGTGATAGCTAAGTTATAATTAAAGACTCCCAAAAATCTGAATAGAATCTTCAGAAAGTATAGAATAAAAAATCACATAAAATAAAATTAAAAAGCACATTTCCTTTGCATCATGAAAGTTTTTGTCTCTGTTTACATTTACATGTGCCTATATATATGGGTTCATATAAGCCTAGAGAATCTGCCAGTATCGGAATATACATTCAGTACGTCTTTCATGATCTCAACAACATAAACAAGACAAAACGCTTTTGTCTCTTTGTCCAAGTCTACGAGGAACCAGGAGAATAACCCATTCTAAAATTCTTATAAATCTCGCATATATAAGAAGAAGATCCAAGTAAGTTTATTTCAACCATGTGCATGTGGTTTCTAGTTTTTGTGATGTACAATCCAAATATCTAACTTTGGTACTCCAGATCTTAGGTTATAACTTATAAGTATAACTACTCTCTTCCTTTTCTTATTTAAAGGACAAGACGATTACATTGTTTTTTCTCCTTTTGTTGGAAAGTATGTGATGCTCATTACTTATTTCACGAATGCAGTTTTTTTATTAATAAAATGATATTCATTGTTATTTTTTCTCCTTTTTAATAACATTTTCATGAAATATAGTGAGCATTGTGGAAAGTTAACTACTTGTTTAAAACCCATGCATATATATCATGATTCCTTTTTTTGAAACATCTATATTATTAAAACTGAAGTATATTTTGATATTGTTTGAAAACATGGATAACAATATAAATGATAATTGTTTGGAAACATCGATAAGAGTATAAGAAAAAGACGTATAATATTCTTTTAGTAATTTTTTTTCTTTTTTTTCTTTTTTTTGTTCTTTTAGTAATTTCATTAACATAATTACTTTAATTGTATTTCCATATTTCACTCAGTTTAACAACTTCATTAATTATATTACTTTAACAATACATCACATCACTATTTATATTACCAAAATAATAATAGTGCAGATTTTTATTTATTATTAATCAACATTATTTTTTTGCCAATTATAAAATCAAATAATTGTGTTTTGCATATGGTTAAACGTTCAGTTTATTTTGCTTTACTAAAAAAATTTTCTTTTAGTTTCAATCGGTGAAAAATTACGTGAAAAATTACGTAGCCAGAAATATAATTCAAAAACATGTTTTTGTGAATAAAATAATAACTTGAATCAAAATAATAAAAATGTATTAATTTTTTTGTCACTTAATTTTTCAGTCCATAAAATTATTTTACTAAATGAAAAACTCTTTCTATTTCACTTAGTTTAGCCAAATACATATAAATAATTCTTTTTACTAGTTTATAAAATTAGTTAGGCATGAACATTAACTATCCATTTAGGTACGAGTTGTTTCTTTCAGGTATCATTTTTTTATGGAAACTAAGCCCCGCTTGAATATTTATAAATTTATGTGTGGGTTTTGAGTTGGTCCTTCTCGGTCTGGATGAGTTGGGTTCTGATGTATATGAACCTAAAAATATCTAAATAACAGATGTATCTGAAAAGGGTTCGGACACATCTAAAATAATTACGACGCATCTAAAATAATTACAATTAGTTATATTACGACATATCTAAAATAATTACGACACATCTAAAATATATGACACTAATTATGAAAAACAAATATCAATGTATTAAAATGTAAAAACCAATATCCGCGCGAGATCAATCTCTAGTGTTATGTTATGCGTGGAATTTGGTACTAACAAGAGACATTATGAGTATTCCAACGTAATATTTATGATAAATTAACAAAAATAACCTTTTTCATGATGAAATAGATCAAATATATACTTTAAATCATAACTACGTGTGTGGAAAATTAAACACACATCATCTCTATGTAGACTTACTTGAATACTTGATTTCACATTAGCTACATATATCTTTCTCTTCACCTTTGATGATAGAGTATATGTTACACATTGCAGAAAATTAATTTTAAAAATATCAAATATATGGAGGGTCTCTCACTCATTCCTCCCGGTTACCAATTTCATCCAACCGACGAAGAACTCGTTGACTATTATCTTAAGAAGAAAGTTGCATTCCCAGGGATGCAAGTTGACGTTATCAAAGATGTTGATCTTTACAAAATCGAGCCATGGGACATCCAGGGTATGTATGCATTCGAACATCGTTAGTTGTTAAAGGGTAATTTTATTTAATCAACTGAAATTAAATATTTTGCCTATATGTTATATATTTTATAGGCGATAATGTTTTTTTTAATTATAAATACAGAGTTATGTGGAAGAGGAACAGGAGAAGAGAGGGAATGGTATTTCTTTAGCCACAAGGACAAGAAGTATCCAACAGGGACACGAACCAATAGAGCAACATGCTCAGGATTTTGGAAAGCAACAGGTCGAGACAAGGCTATATACTCGAAGCAAGAGCTTGTGGGCATGAGGAAGACTCTTGTGTTTTACAAAGGTCGGGCCCCAAATGGTCAGAAATCAGATTGGATAATGCATGAATATCGTCTTGAGACAGATGAAAATGGACCACCTCATGAGGAAGGATGGGTGGTTTGTCGTGCTTTCAAGAAGAAACTAACGACAATGATGAATTACAACAATCCAAGAACAATGATGGGATCATCATCATCAGGCCAAGAATCGAATTGGTTCGTGCAGCAAATGGATGTCGCTAATGGTAGCTACTACCATCTTCCTGATCTAGAGAGCCCAAAAATGTTTCAAGCCTCATCATCATTGTTACATCATAATGATAATGATCCTTATGGTGTTGTACTAAGCACTATCAACACAACACCAACCACATTAATGCAAGGAGATGACCAAGTTGATCATGGTCAAGTTATTACTAATGATGATGTTCATATGATTATGATGAACACAAACACTGATCATCATCATCAGTCAGGTTTACGACTTAATGATGACCATAATGATCAAGTGATGGATTGGCAAACTCTTGACAAGTTTGTTGCTTCGCAGTTAATCATGAGCCAAGAAGACGAAGAAGTTAACAAAGATCCATCTGATAATTCGAATGAAACATTTCATCATCTCTCTGAAGAGCAAGCAACAATGGTTTCAATGAATGCATCGCCTTCTTCTCCATGTTCCTTCTACTCTTGGTCTCAAAACACACACCCATAAGATCCATCTTCAAACGTGCATGTGTGAATTCAAATGCCTTATTATAATTGAATTGAGGCTCATGCTTATTGATTACGTCATACGCATGTCTTAACGAATTACTAATTATAAATTTTATACGAAAATTGTTTATTTATTATGTAAACTTTATAGCTTGTTTACCACCCGGTGTAACTTTATAGTTTTATGAAATATATAAACAAAGACTATAATTATTTCTAAATGTGGTTATATACATCTATTAACACACAACCAACAAAAAACTTATGTCATCATTCAAGAAACACAAAAATCAAAACAAGGACACTAGCAAAATCAAAACATAAGCAATTTGAGAAACAAGAGTCTACAAAGTTTGGGAACACAATGGAATTACACATAAACTGATATAACACAACACACTAAACTGACACCAGAGAGAAGATTCGAGGGATGACTGATAAACAGACACTCCCATCATTATTATTTTTTTTCTCACCATAATTAGAAACATTTTCAAGAAGACACTAAACAAACAAAAGAGGCTAATTAAATTATTCCAATACACAACAAAAACAACCTCTCAATCACGTACACACATAGGTTCCATCACTCTTCTTCAGTTTCAAGCATCTGCACAATCTGAGTCACTCCCTCTGCGATTTCATTGCAAATCATACTGTCTGGCATATCGAATGTTCTTCTCCTCATCGACAACGACTTCCCTTGCTGCGGTTGCGGGTCTACAACCTCAAACACTGCTTTCATCTCATCCACCATTGATCTCTTTGCTCCTCTAACCATTACATCAACTCCCTGATACCAAAAGTTACAAACAAGTCCCACAAGTTCTTATCAATCACCACCTTAAAAACTGTCTACATTGATCTTACTATAGAGAAAAACACTAAGAAGTACCTCTATGGTATCAACCGTGAGGAGGAGGACAATGATATTCTCAGAGAACTTATGGCGCTCCTCTGCATCACGAGATATCACGCGACGTTAGTTTAAGTTGTGGAACGAAGCTCTTAGCTCCTTAAGTTTGGTCTTTGCGATAGCTAAATCACGAAGAGCAAGCACGTAATGCTTTTGAGCGGCAAATCAGATAAGCTCTAAAAGACCTCTGGATCATCACAGCTGCATATTCAATCGGCATTTCCTTGTTATTTCCCTTTTTGGTCCTAACTGCTCCACTTCTTTTTGAATACGCCTTTATAACCACAACCATTAAGATAAAAGTAAGTACATCAAGATGGGTCTGTATATTAAAATTAGTATCACCACACAAGGGAGTAAATGTTCAACCTTTGAACACACTAATCTCAATCATGCCAATCAAAATCAAACTACTGTTTTCAGACAAGTTTATAAACTAAATACACACCAGGAAAACGTCTTAATCACATATAAACAGAGTAAAAAAACAAGAGAATATAAATAGATGACTTCTTCTTCTTCTTCTTCTTCTTCTTCTTCTTCTTCTTCTTCTTCTTCTTCTTCTTCTTCTTCTTCTTCTTCTTCTTCTTCTTCTTCTTCTTCTTCTTCTTCTTCTTCTTCTTCTTCTTCTTCTTCTTCTTCTTCTTCAATCTCTACGACATGTGGCTTCTCTTTCTTCTTCTCCTTTTTTCACCTTCTTCTCACCTCCAGAGGAAGCTTTGATCGTATACGTGTGCTGCATCTCTCCGTTCTCCCTCTCCGACTTCAACTTTGTCATCCAGTTGTAACTCTTTTGCTTCTTCTTCTTCTTCTTCGCCATCGCCTTCTTCTATTTCTCCGCCTCAGCAGCCTTGGCCTTGGTCTTCTTCAGAGCAACCAAATCCTTCTTCTCGCCTTAAATCTTCGTCGTCCACGTGTACTTGCCTTCCCCGGGACCCTCCAGCTCCACCTCCCATTTGTACTTCCTCTCTCTGGAGCCCTTAGGACCGACCATTCGCTCAAACTTAGTTTCGAGCTCGGAAACTTGGTCGCAGAGATACTGGAGAGGATACTCCGGCTCCGCCGTCTGGCACACCAGCTGGTACTTGCAAGACGGGATATATCTTGATCTTGACCAGATCCGTCACAGTTTCGAATAGATCGAGAGGGGACGGTGAATCCGAAGGGGAAGGCGAGATCTTCGACATCTTCGTCGTTGTGGATGAAGGAAGGAAAGAATGAAGAAGGGTCGAGAATGGAGGTTTTATCGGACGATGAGAGGAGAGCAGGTGTAGTAGGGATCGATGAGATCGAGTCTACAAATCCAGCTCATGATGGTTGTTTTTGACTCGGGGTTAAGCTATCTCAGCGAATCAGGCCACGAGTGAGTCTGGTGTTCAAAGTAATAATGATATTGATGCCTAGTGTGATAAGAAACAAAAGCTCTTTTGATTTGTCCTTGTTTACGATGATGTCGATGAAACAAATACAAGAATGAACAAGACGACAAATTCTTGAGTTTTACGTAGAACAAGTGGGCCTCAAATGGCTAATTTGACACCTTCAAATCCGGAAATCCGGTTCGTCATTTCTATGGTTTTTGAATTTCAATTTTCAAATAAAGCTTTCGATGCTCGTATTATAATATGTATTGAGTACAAGAATGTTTCTCACTAGTTAGACACTCACTTATACACTTGCCACTCATTTGGAGGACCATAGTTGCAACCCTTACTACTTCGATGCTCAAACTCAGAGCAACCTCCAAGATGTTAGTTTAAAGTGTATCTAAACAATAGAAGTTTGATTATAAATTATAATTTTTTTTGTTGACAATAAAAATATAACCTTTTTTCGTTCTTATTATAAATTGGTTTAGATCAGTCTTTTGATATAAAAAAGAAAAATTGGTTTAGATAACCGGGCCGGTTCATAAATTTGAATAATTGAGAATAAACACACTTCCTACACGTATAAAAGGACCGAAAAGACCCTGAAGCGTGTGAAGTATTACGGCGACAAGAGAATCTTTCGGTGGGTTTACACAAACCTGGTAAAAAGGTAGATGGCACATTGGGCTCGGTTTTTATCACGTGAGCCACACTACAAAAAAAAAATCTTATGTGTCCTTTCGGCTGACTTTCTGACTTAAGGATTGAAATGGCAAATCATATCAGGCAACCTCTAATGACCCATGTAAATCACTCAGGCTCAGACCAGTTAAGTTGGCTATAACTTAATGGCCTAAGGCCCAAATATAATTCATCTGAATGATTAGGCCTCACAAACCCGTAAGATAATTAGGGTTTTCATTCCAGGAGACTTTATATTTAAGGTTAAATTTTTTTCCTTCCTCGAAGAAGAAAGAAAGAAGTTGAGAACATGGCTTATGCAGCAATGAAGCCCACGAAGGCTGGTTTGGAAGAGCCTCTCGAGCAAATTCATAAGATCAGGATCACTCTCTCCTCCAAGAATGTGAAGAACCTTGAGAAAGGTTTTTATACATCTTTTCCTTTTTGATTTTGATGGCATAACTGTCTCATTTTAGCAATCACGGTTTTGATTTTGATCAGCTCTAAATTTTAGGGTTTATAGGGCTTAACTATTTTAATCGGCTTAAAAAATCTGGTAGAGGAATCAAATTAGCCGATCTAGGGTTTTACAATTTAGGATTTAGGGTTTAGCAAAGGTTGTAGCTTTATTCGAATTGAATGAAATGGAAGATTTTTGGTCAGAACAGTGAAGGAGTGTTTTTGATGTCTTACTTGTTCCGTGTAGTGTGTGCTGATTTGGTTCGTGGAGCTAAGGACAAGAGACTGAGAACCAAGGGACCAGTAAGAATGCCCACCAAGGTTCTTAAGATCACTACCCGAAAGGCTCCTTGTGGTGAAGGTATATATATACCTGTTTGCTGTCTCAACTTCCAGTACTTTGCTTAGCCTTGACCAGTTGCTTTCTATGATCTCCCATCAGTATGATTAGACTAGAGAGTAGAGATCCATAACTTGTAACATGTCGTTGATCTGGTTAACAGGAACCAACACATGGGACAGATTTGAACTTAGGGTGCACAAGCGAGTGATTGATCTCTTCAGCTCTCCTGATGTGGTCAAGCAAATCACTTCCATCACCATTGAACCTGGTGTCGAGGTCGAAGTCACCATCGCCGACTCTTAGATACTTTTTTTTTTGTCTGCAAGAAACAAGAATCTCTTACTTTGCCTCTAGTTCGAACTACACTTCTGGATGAAACCAATGTTTTTGTTGTAGTGAAACTTAGCTGAGATATTATCTTTTCAGAGTGTGTTATTTACATCTATGAAAATTGAGATTTGGCCCCAAAACAAAAAACAAAAAAAAATCAAAATTGAGATTATAATAACGTGCTTGTACACGAAATTGTATGATTCTCTTAGTTGTTGAAAGGCTTGCGAACTTTCGACAAAATTTGTGAATGAACTAGTGGTCCTTGATCTCAATTTCAATTACCAGCCAGACGACCCTATTTGACATTCCAACACAGAAGTAAGTTGTGACCAGCTTGGCACAGAATTGAAACCTTCTGAATCGTCTGGCGAGTTTGGGAACTTCAGTTTCCCGCTCTTTTTGCTCCCAAATCCAAAAACCCTCATTTCAAAATTCCAAATCTGCTCACCTAAAAAAAATTATCCACACACAAAAAAAAATTGATTGCAGATTCGTCTCTCGCAACGATTCAATTTACTGTAGTAACCTTCAATCTCCGACTCCGATTAAAGCGAAGTTCCATCTTGCTTCATTTCTCGCTTTTTTTAATCTGGGGGAAGATGCACATAAAGGAGATATGCCTCGAAGGTTTCAAATCATACGCGACGAGGACGGTCGTCTCTGGCTTCGATCCCCACTTCAACGCGATAACGGGTCTGAACGGATCGGGGAAATCGAACATCCTCGATTCCATCTGTTTCGTTCTGGGTATCACCAATCTCCAGCAGGTCCGAGCTGCTAATCTCCAGGAGCTCGTCTACAAGCAAGGCCAAGCTGGGATTACCAAGGCCACCGTCTCCGTTACCTTCGACAACTCCGAGAGACACAGAAGCCCTCTCGGCTACGAAGAGCATCCCGAGATCACTGTTACTCGACAAGTAGGCTTTTCCTCTTTCCCTCTGATTTTAGTCATGTTCGTTTGGTTGCCGCAGTTTTCGGCGTCAGCGTCAATGAAAATAGTTGTTGTTCGTTTCGTAGACGTCTATGCAATTTTAATCACAGACGCAGATTTTTTCGAGGACGCAGCGTTTAGCCGTTAGCAGACGTAGACGGCGTCAATGAAACGAACAAGAATTTATTAAAAAAATTGAGGCCGACGCAGCCGTAGGTAGGTAGCTGCTTCAACCAAACGAACAACACTAAATTTATCTTTCAATTGCATTATCACCGTCCCTCACTTTGAATTTGAGCTTCCGTGCGCTTGTGGCTCTTTCATTTGCTCTTACTCATAGTAACGTTTTGCTTTTGGTTTTGAAGATTGTGGTTGGTGGTCGGAACAAGTATTTGATAAATGGGAAGCTTGCGCAACCAAATCAAGTCCAGAATCTATTCCATTCGGTGCAGCTCAACGTCAACAACCCCCACTTTCTCATCATGCAAGGGCGTATCACCAAAGTCTTGAACATGAAACCTCCCGAGATCCTCTCCATGCTCGAGGAAGCTGCTGGCACAAGAATGTACGAGAACAAGAAAGAGGCTGCACTGAAGACGCTTGAGAAAAAGCAAACCAAGGTTGATGAGATTAACAAGCTTCTGGATCATGAGATATTGCCGGCTTTAGAGAAACTGAGGAAGGAGAAAGCGCAGTACATGCAGTGGGCTAATGGTAACGCAGAGCTAGATCGACTGAAGAGGTTCTGTATTGCCTTTGAGTATGTCCAAGCAGAGAAGATTAGAGACAACGCTGTTCATGGGGTGGAAGAGATGAAGGCGAAGCTCACTAGTATTGACGAGGAAACTGAAATGGCACATGAGGAAGTAAAGGGTATTGAGAAACAGATAGAGGATTTGACTCGGGCAAAGGAAGCCAGCATGGGAGGGGAAGTCAAAACTCTGTCCGAGAAAGTGGATTCGCTGTCTCAAGAGATGACACGTGAGTCATCTAAGCTTAATAATAAGGAGGACACCCTTCTGGGAGAAAAAGAGAATGCTGAAAAGGTTAGAGGCATGACGAAAAATTTGTTTCTTTTGTCGCTGTTAGAACTGTTACAAATTCTCAGCTATTTCCGACGTCTATAACTTCCTACTCGTTGTTGCTAGATTGTTCACAATATAGAAGAGTTGAAAAAATCCGTAAACGAGAGAGCCGCTGCTGTTAAGAAGTCTGAGGAAGGAGCGGCTGACCTAAAACGAAGATTCCAGGAACTCTCCACCACATTGGAAGAATCTGAAAAGGAGCACCAGGTAATACCACGAAATAACATATTGTTGTTTCTTACCAGATAATATTCTTTTGATTTATGTTAACTTGTCTCCCTTGGTTATTAGGGCGTACTAGCTGGTAAAAGTAGCGGAGATGAAGAGAAATGCCTAGAAGATCAACTACGGGATGGGAAGATTGCTGTTGGAACAGCAGAAACAGAGTTGAAACAGCTGAAAACCAAAATAGGACACTGCGAAAAGGAGCTAAAGGAGAGAAAGTCTCAGTTAATGTCAAAACAGGAGGAAGCCGTTGAAGTTGAGAATGAACTTGGTTCTAGAAAAGGTGATGTGGAACGTGTAAAAAAGATACTTGAATCTATTCCTATTAAAGAGGGTCAAATGGATGCATTGGAGAAGGTTAGCATGCTCACCTTAGTTGATTTCATCAATTTTTACATTTAAGTATACATCTCTAACTGAAATATTCGTTTAGGACCGTGGATCTGTACTTGAAGTTGTGCAAAGGCTGGAAGATAAAGTCCGTGGTTTATCAGCTCAATTAGCAAATGTTCAATTTTCATACCGCGATCCTGTGAGAAACTTTGACCGATCAAAGGTGAAAGGTGTGGTCGCAAAACTAATAAAAGTAAAAGACAGGAACTCAATGACAGCGTTGGAGGTAAATTGGGTATCTTATCACTACACAATACGCATTGTTGGATTTTAATATTCTCAAGTCACTCTGCTTCTTGTTTTCAGGTTACTGCTGGTGGAAAGTTATATAATGTTGTTGTGGACTCAGAAGAAACTGGGAAACAGCTCCTTCAAAATGGAGCTCTTAGGAGAAGAGTTACAATTATACCTCTGAACAAAATTCAATCTTACGTTGTTCAGCCTAGAGTGCAGCAAGCGACTGCTAGATTGGTATGTGGGTTTTTTATATGGTATTTCCATATTTAATATCTTTTTTTTTGGTTCCTTGCTAATTTTCCATTTATTTTCAGGTTGGGAAGGATAATGCAGAACTGGCACTTTCTTTAGTCGGTTATAGCCAGGAGATAAAGGTATCTGATAAGTAATTCTCGTTATATCAAGTTTTCAAGAGTATCATAATGTCCATGGCTGATAATCTTCCACTTCATTCATGAGCTCTGATAAATGAGTTTCAACTTCTGTTTTGATCGAATCATGGTCTTTTGCAGAATGCTATGGAGTATGTTTTTGGCTCCACTTTTGTTTGCAAAACTACTGATGCCGCAAAGGAAGTAAGTCTTTACCACGCATTTAGAATTATAGTGGTGTTGCAGCGGCTTCATATAATTTTTGACTTTACGTGGAATATGCATTGCGTAGATTATTTCATTTGTCTGAGCTATTTTTCTAGTTACCTTATATGCATTTGTAGCTCAGCCTTCGGTATATAGATTGTTAAAGCTATCTCTGATCATTAAAGCTAAGTGAAACACATGATATATGTCAAAATTTTAAACACCATGTACTCTCTTTATATTGATGGAATGTACATTGTATGGCCTTTTTGGATCTGGTTCTAGCAGTTGGAGAGTACTCTTGACGGATCAGATCTGATAACCGATTCTAAACTTTTATTGGTTATAATTCCAACATCTACTGTACCTTATTTCTTGTCTCATTGTCTTCGCTACTATTTAGTGTTCAATCTATGCCCTGCCCCTCATTGTTTCTTCTGCAGGTTGCTTTCAATAGGGATATTCGAACTCCAAGTGTCACTCTTGAAGGTGATATTTTCCAGCCCAGTGGTCTTCTCACTGGTGGGAGTCGCAAGTATGTTTTTCTTTCTTGGAGTCTTAGATCTCTTACGAGACTTGATTTCTCATGGATGTGGTTCAGAAATGCGTAAACTCAAAGATAAAAGCATTATTTTCTTATATATTCCTTTGCCTTAGGGGTGGAGGTGATCTCCTTAGGCAACTTCATGACCTGGCAGAAGCCGAATCAGAATTACAAGGACACCAGAGGAGGTTAGCTGACATTGAAGCACAGGTAAACCCTTAATCTATTTTTCCGCCGAGATAGAACTAAATATATCTTTATAATGCTATCTGATTGCTCTCTTTAGGCTCCTCATGTCACAGTAATAAAGTGTTTTCAGTACTTCAAACTTTAATTGCTTGTTTATCTTGACATCTCAGATCAAAGAGCTTCAGCCCCTTCAAAAGAAATTCACAGATGTTAAAGCACAGTTGGAGCTAAAAACGTATGAATTGTCCTTATTCCTGAAAAGGGCTGAACAGAATGAGCATCACAAGGTTTATATCTCCGTCTTCTATCTATATCTTAAACTAAATTATCTGTTTCGTATTGTCTTTTATTCATACTTGAGACACATATTTACACTTTCGATCCCGCCTACCTATCTATATATAGCTTGGCGAAGCAGTACAAAAACTTGAAGTAGAGCTTGAAGAAACGAGATCCCAAATTAAAGAGAAGGAACTGGCTTACAATAATTGTGTTGATGCTGTCTCCACATTAGAGAAATCCATCAAAGACCATGACAAAAACAGAGAGGGAAGACTCAAAGGTTTGGAAAAAAATATTAAGACCATTAAAGCTCAGATGCAGGCAGCTTCCAAAGATTTAAAGGTATTCTAGATTTTTCAGTCAAGTACTTATACGCCACTGAACTACTTGAATCATAATTTCTTTTATTGTCCCGAGTTATCCAAATTTATCACGGAAACATTGCCTTCTGAGTTTTCGGAGATTTTCATAAAATCTTTGGCACTTCCAAAACTCGCTGTAACGTTCTGTGGTTCTTCATGCATACAGAGTCATGAAAATGAAAAAGAAAAACTTGTGATGGAGGAAGAAGCGATGGTTCAGGAACAATCGTCCTTGGAAAGCCAGTTAGCTTCATTGAAAGCCCAGATTACCACTCTGACTACGGAAGTAGACGAGCAGCGGGCCAAGGTGATTATAGTCACTACTCTTGGTTAGATTTGTTGATAATGAGGAAATATATCATGTTAAGATATGATTCCTCTGCAGGTTGATGCCTTACAGAAGATTCATGATGAGTCTCTTGCCGAGCTCAAGTTAATACATGCAAAGATGAAGGAATGCGATACACAGATAAGTAGTTTTGTCACTGAGCAGGAAAAATGTCTACAGAAGCTTACTGACATGAAGCTTGAGAAAAAGAAGCTGGAAAATGAGGTATTCTTTCTAACCTGCATTGGTTTATGCTTTTTTTATGGAAGTGCTATTAGTCCTATCCCTTATTCCTTTTTAATGTTTTGTATTTGCCTTAAGCTTCTTAATGGGTAAGAAACACTCAATTTAAGAGGGTATGCTGATTGAAGTGGAACTGAATATAAAATTAAAACTTTCTGGTAACTTGATTATGATATAAAGAGGATAAAGTTGGTTTTGTTCGTAAGAATTTCTACAATGATTTTTAGTTTATTGTAACTTCTACATGTCGAGTGATATACTTTCCATGAGAACTCTCTCCAAATATATTTTATAGGTGGTAAGGATGGAGACGGATCATAAAGACTGCTCAGTGAAAGTCGACAAGCTCGTTGAGAAGCATACATGGATAGCATCTGAAAAGCAGCTTTTTGGAAAAGGAGGGACAGATTATGATTTTGAATCTTGTAATCCATACGTAGCTAGAGAAAAGCTCGATAAGCTCCAGTCAGATCAGTCAAGGTATGTGTAACATGTATCTATACTAATCTTCACATTCTGGGAGTGCAACATAATAATCTTCTTCTGTTGCTGGTTATTCATTATCTTCATAAAGCTTGGAAAAAAGAGTGAACAAGAAGGTTATGGCTATGTTCGAGAAAGCAGAAGATGAATACAATGCGCTGATATCGAAGAAAAATACAATTGAGGTTAGTTACTGAGTGATGAGTGCCTGCTGTATTTCAATAGCTTCGTGTGCAAATCACTAATGGAACTTTTATTCACTAGAATGACAAATCCAAAATCACGAAAGTGATTGAGGAGCTCGACGAGAAGAAAAAAGAAACCCTGAAAGTTACATGGGTTAAGGTTAACCAGTAAGTTGCCTCCTTTTTTCCAACAATGAGTCTGTTGTATCCCTTTCCATATCTTTTTCTGATGTGTATCTTTGTTAAATCATATGTTTAGGGATTTCGGATCAATTTTTTCAACTTTATTACCTGGTACCATGGCAAAGCTAGAACCTCCTGAAGGCGGTACTTTCCTTGATGGTTTGGAGGTGCGTGTTGCCTTTGGTAAAGTATGGAAGCAGTCTTTGTCTGAACTCAGCGGAGGGCAAAGATCCCTTCTTGCGCTATCATTAATCTTGGCATTGCTTCTCTTCAAACCTGCTCCTCTTTATATATTAGACGAGGTATATCTTTTGCTTTTTCAATTTCAGATTTCTCAGCAAGTGAAAAAAGAGAAACACATTCATGATTTTGTATTTGTCAGGTTGATGCAGCTCTTGATCTCAGCCACACACAGAACATAGGAAGAATGATAAAAGCTCATTTCCCTCACTCACAGGTCAAAACTCCATCTCAACCCTTTACTTAATCATATGTTGTCTACTTTAAATCCAATGCTTGGTCTCAAAACTGTCTCTGCTTCTGAAACCTCATTTTTCAACAGTTTATCGTGGTTTCGCTGAAGGAAGGAATGTTCAACAATGCCAATGTTCTTTTCCGGACAAAGTTCGTGGATGGAGTTTCTACAGTCCAGAGGACAGTAACAAAGCAGACCAAGTGATCAATCTCTGCTTATACCTCAATCGAAACATTAGCAAACAAGTATCCACCACTGCTCGGAACGTTTTCATTGTCCATAATTTATCTTTATGTTTCTTCTTGCTCTTTGCTGTGAAGAGATACTCGGTTTAGATGTTTGTCTTAATGAGATTCAAAGCTGGTTCGGTTTTTTTTATCGGTTCTGTTTGTTTTGTAACAGATGTTTCTTTGTAGCTGAACGGTATTGATGTTATATTTACGAGTGAAGAAACAGTATAATCAGGTTTTAGTATTAAACAAGTAGAGATTGTAGTATAAACAGAGCATTCATACGTTTTTCTACTTTTCAAAGAAGTGAAAGTAATGCCTCAGGGTGAAAAATGAGAAATCTCATGCAGGTTCTGGTCGGATCTTTCGGAAACATCCAAAACTTTCTACTCTCTCGCAGATACTCACGCATGGGGATCTTCTTAGCCGATGCAACTCTAGCACATCTCTTCATTCATGGATACTACTTGCTGCCATGTCAGAAAATCAAGTCATTGTTGGTGCCATCAGAGTATGTTGGTGCTACGGAGGACGAGCTTCGTGATCTTTTAGAGTTTCGCTGCACCATGGAGGATTGTGATATGTTGGAGGCTGAGGTAACGAGTGATGAGGTTCAAAAGGTATTATTTGCTATGCCAAGTAACAAATCCCCTGGGCCTGATGGATTCCCCTGTGAATTTTTTAAAGCTACTTGGGCAGTTCTTGGTCAGGATTTCGTGGTGGCGGTTCAGTCTGTTTTCAAATATGGTTTCCTCCCAAAAGGTGTGAATTCCACGATCCTTGCTTTGATCCCAAAGAAGATTGACTCAATGGAGATGAAAGACTTTCGACCGATTTCGTGTTGTAATGTCTTATACAAGGTTGTTTCAAAGATTTTGGCTAACAGATTGAAGCGGGTGTTACCAAGAATTGTTAGTGAGAATCAGTCCGCCTTTGTCAAAGGGAGATTGCTTATGGAGAATGTGCTTTTGGCTTCTGAATTGGTGAGAGATTATCATAAGCTTTCAGTTTCTTCAAGGTGTGTGATGAAAATTGACATTTCAAAAGCGTTTGACTCGGTTCAGTGGGATTTTGTTCTTAAGGGGTTGGAGGTTTTGGGTTTCCCGAGTAAATTTGTGCACTGGATCCGCTTGTGTATCACGAGTCCTTCTTTCTCAGTTCAGGTAAACGGAGACTTAGCTGGCTACTTCCAAAGTGCAAGGGGATTGAGACAGGGTTGCTCACTATCTCCCTATCTCTTTGTGCTTTGTATGAATATCTTGTCAAAGAAGATAGACAAAGCGGCTACTGAGAGGAAGTTCAAGTTTCATCCCAGGTGTCATTCTCTCTCGTTGACTCACCTATGTTTCGCTGATGATTTGATGGTGTTTGTGGAGGGTTCTAAAGATTCGATTGAAGGTGCATTGGCAGTGTTTGATGAGTTTGCTGCTTGGTCAGGATTGAAAATCAGTTTGGAGAAATCAACTATCTACATGGCGGGGGTTCCGGTGGAGGAGAAGAGTCGTATATTATCAGATTTCCCTTTCGCTGTAGGGGATTTGCCAGTAAGATACTTAGGGTTACCCTTAATGTCTCAGGCAATGAGAAGTCAGGATTATCAGCCGCTTGTGGAGAAGATAAGAGGGCGAATTAACACTTGGACCACAAGGTTTCTCTCTTATGCAGGAAGACTTATGCTGATTAAATCTGTTCTAATGAGTATTGTGAACTTCTGGTCTGCTGCTTTCCGTCTTCCGGGGCAGTGCATTAAAGAAATTGAACAGCTTTGTTCCGCTTTCCTGTGGTCGGGGCCTAGTCTTAAGACGACGGGGGCGAAAGTGGCTTGGAGGGATGTTTGTAAGGAGAGGGAGGAAGGTGGTTTGGGTATACGAGCGTTAAAGGATGTTAATAAAGTTAGTAGTTTGAAGCTTATCTGGAGGTTATTGACTGGAGATTCTTTGTGGAGTAAGTGGATTAAAACTAACATCTTGAAGGATAAGAGTTTCTGGGAAGTAAAAATAAATTCTCAGTGTGGGTCTTGGATGTGGAGAAAGTTATTGAAACTAAGGGAGGTAGCTAAAAGTTTCTATAGAAAGGAAATAGGAAATGGGCGCCACACTTCTTTCTGGTTTGAGAGATGGTCGGAGAAAGGAGTTCTGTTTGATATTCTTGGAGCTAGAGGGTACATTGATATGGGTATTAGAAGAGAAGCCACAGTTGAGGAGGCAATGTTCTGCTTTCAGCGAAGAAGGAGGCACAGAGTGGTGATTTTAAATGAGATTGAGGAAGAGTTGAGGGAAATAAAGGACAGAGTGTGTATTGACATGGAGGATATTAGTCAGTGGAGAAGAGAGTCAGGTTACAAGAATGTTTTCTCGACTCGTGAGACTTGGAAGCAGATTAGAGAGGAGAAGGAGAAATGTACTTGGACGCAGGGTGTCTGGTTCTCTCAGGCGACCCCCAAATTTGCTTTCATGACTTGGTTGGCTTGTTTAAACAGACTCTCTACGATGGATAGGACTGCAAAATGGAGTCAGGGTGTGGACACTATATGTGTGCTCTGCAAGAGTGCTGATGAAGATAGAGACCATTTGTTTTTTGCGTGTTCTTATTCTTCTCAAGTTTGGGAAAATTTGGCTAGAGGAATCATGGGGGATTCTTACACAAACTTATGGTCATCTATAATTCCCTTGTTAACTGTGAGAGGTATGGAAAGGAGGAAGAGTTTCTGTCTCAGGTATGCATTTCAAGTAACAGTGTATGCATTGTGGAGAGAAAGAAACAGAGTTAAGCATGGAGAGAAGTTGATGCCTTGGACAGTTTTGAGGAAAATTCTTGACAAGGGGGTGAGGAACAAGCTGAGTATTTTACAAGCTAATAGAGTTAACGGGATGGAGAGGGGTTTGCAAACCTGGTTTGGAGCTAGGGATTGAAGTTTTTTTTAACAAAATTTGAAGTATAGGAATCACAAGTTTGTATAGCCTAAAGGTTGCACTAGATGTATAAAGGTCTTTTTTGATGAATAAAATTTAACATTCATTAAAAAAAAAAAAAAAAAAAAAAAAAAAAAATCAAGTCATTGTCCAGGCATTTTTCACTATCTTACAACAAATGCATGAGAAGATTTCTATGAATACATAACAAATCTTAGAGTCATTCACAATTATATCAAAACGGATCTTCAAGATATTCAAGATCCTTCTCTGAAACAGACTAAAGTGATCTCTGCTTATACCTCAATCGAATCATTTGAAGTACAAATCACTAATCCAGCTTTTGCAAGCTCATTCAGATTTTTAGCAACTTTTTTTTATTTGTGGATCCATTGTCCTTGCTCTTTTCTGGCATTTTATTTTTTTTGTCATTAAAGAAAATCATTTCAATGTTCGCGTCCGAAGACTAAGGAAAATAAAAATAGAACAATTTGCAACCAATAGGTGCGAAACAGAGATAAAGCTCCTAAATAAATCCAAGGAGAAAAGGTAAGGGCTGATATACTGCGATTCTGCGAACGTCATCACCAAACGGTGTGTCTTGGTCACAGCAAGAGCCGAACTGGATAAGAGGTGGCTAAAGCTTCTCGTTAATGTGAAAAGATTCGGTTTAAGTAAATAATAATGCAAACCACTTATGATGGTGGTCTAATAGGATTCAATGCCGGTTCGGTTTTCTTTAATGTTCGGTCTGTTTGTATCAGTTAGGGGTTTACTACAAATGTTTATTTTTAGCTGAAAAGAACTTCTGTGAGTTGGTTTTTATTGGTATGGTTAGGTTGATTAACGAGAAATACGATAGATTTATTTTTGTTTATTTTTACTAGAGCCGGGGTCCGCGCTTCGCGCGGATAATATATTTTATTAAAGTAAATTTTTATATTTTTGTAGTTTTAAATATCAGATATTGGAAGTTAAGTTTTGTTCGTTGTTGAATTAATCATAGAGCTTTTGTTTGAATGCGATGCGGTGATCAGTTTTTGTTTTCTAAACAATAGTAAGTTTGAAAAATATATGGTTGTTTGCATTGAAGTGTAAATTTTAAAACAGTTGACTGGTGTCGGTTTCCGTCTTGTGGTTTGATCCCATGTGGAGGTATGCCATCAGGCTTAGGATAGCAGTTTATTCCTCTTTTGAAAGCGTTGTATGACATCTATGTCGTTGTCAAAATAAAAGCGCGATTCTGGTGTGGTTGTGAGTGATAGTTTCTCTGAAAAGTGAAATATATGTAAGCATTTAGTTAGACATAAACTTTATGTTTAGTTGATTACCTTCATGTAATCTTGGAATGATACTTGTGATGATTACGATTTGGTTTTTCCTGGTAGATATGTGATTTAACTCCCTGAAATTAGCCGCCTCATTGTCCCATATAGTTAGACGGACCAATTTGGATCTACAAAAAATTATTGTATTATATATTTATTGCTTAACGCAATCCAATGATGATTTTTGTATATGTGTTGTGGTTATATAAATCACTTCTTTGGATGAGGCATATGCGGTCAAAAACATCGGTGGGAATAATTTGTTTTTAGCGACAAAAATAGAGAATTTATTTGACTGTGTGATAGGTATGGGTTTTTTTTTTTTGACCTGGGAGGAAGTTGGTTGCACTGGCTAATCTGATCAACTGGGAATAGCGTTGGGGCTGGAAATTGTATGAAGGAATCGGTGGAATGTTTTCTTGAATCAGTGTTATAATTGTTGTCTCATTGATATTGATTATGTATGGTTGAACAGTAAGCATGTACCGTCAGTTATTGGGAAGAAGATTAAAATATCTAATGTGATAAATTTTTCCTTCCTCGAACCGTTGGTACATTGTGTCAGACGTAGAAATAGGCATCCACCCTTCCATTTTTTGTTCCTGTTGAGTGGTTAAAAGCAATTATTTGAAATGTTGTTGGAATAATTAAAAGTAAGTATTTTTTTAGACAAACCTAGATGTCAAGATAAATAAAAGTTGTTTCTAGGAAAGCATTTTTATTTGTGTGATTTGTGATGGGCTACATCATAATGATTCTAGCGATAATTGGTTGCGGTCCGAGGTTGTCGCTCCACTTGTTGTGAACTTCGGCTAGAATTACAAAAAGATAAATTAAAAACAAAAATAGAGAAAAATTACAATTAAAAAATCATCTAAAAGAATTATTTAAAAAATGTATTTTGAAAACATATAATATAAGACTATTACTTAATTATTTTTTTAATGTTTTTTTTAATATATTTTAATTAAATTTTATATATCTAGGGTATAAGAGTCATTTTACCTATTAAATGAAACATTTTGGTCATTCTATCAAAACTTTCCTTCTTTATCACAATTTGTTTTTGGTTTGTTTTTAAAACATATTATTAACAAATAAAATTAAATAATATATGGAAATAAAATTTCGGTTGTATAGGGTTTTTCAAATTTTTGGTGGTGCTGAAAAATAATTGGTCATTGTTACTTTAATCGTTTTAAAATATAAAGTAAGTTTTAAAATATAAAGTAAGTTTTAAAATAAAATTAATATATGTTTTTTTGTATGGTTTAAAACTAATAAGATGTAAATGATGAAGAATATATTAAAAGTATATATATATATATAACCAAATTTATGATAAACATGGTCAAACAGTTCATAATTTGTATGTTAAATTAAAAAACATCTTCTAGATAAAAAGAAAATCTACATTTGTATTTGTGCATTAAATGAAAAAGGGAAATAATATGAAAAGCTTCTTTGCAAACAATAGAGTGCATTAACAACTTGTATATTTTGTTTATTAGAGTTTTGGATAAATAATTAATATTTCAATAATAATAATGTTTTCATTCAAAAATGATAATATTTAAGTTGAAGATGAGATGAAGAGGAAGAGAATCACGATGAGATGGAGTCGGTGATAGGGCTAGGGTGAGGATGAGTGATCTTTAGTTTTTAGAGAATTATATGTTTTAGGGTTTTTAGTATTAATGGGTTAGGGATTATGTTTTAGGACCTTTAGTATATGAGTAATAATGAGTTAGGGCCTTTAGTATCTGAGTAATAATGAGCTGTTAAAATGGAATGTGGAGAATAGTGTAAATGAGCTCCGAAATTTAGTAATAATGGGCTGCGAAAGTTGGTCTTTCAAGTCCAGTCTGGAATGACATGGCAGATTAGTCGGTTCTCAATTTTTTTGTCCATGTGGCACCTTTAAAAATGCTCCAATTTAGTTGCTTTTATATAGTGGGATATAGCAATAACTACTATCACATCGTGATGCTCACAGATTAACAAGAAACCATAAAACTAATTTTAATTCATGGTTTGATTATTTTTACCTGTTTTTCTCTATAAAATATATCTAACTCAAACTACTTACAATGCATTTTGTAATGCTGATATTTATGTTCCAACCACCATAAATTAATTCTATTAGCAACCAACGGAAAGGTGCATTTGATCTAATTTTGTTTCAGTTTATTTTTAAGATAATTATTCAACATATATCATGCATGAGTCACTGACATTATCACATAAGTAGCAGAAGAAATGGATTAAATAATTTAAAGCAGAGACACATTTTGTGATTCGAATTAATGTACACTTGAGACGTCAAACGGTTGATGAAAATTTTGATAAAATTAAATTGGTAGTAAGCGGTAGTTGACATTTAATTCAATTTACAAAGCAAATATTTATATTAATATGACTGCGAATTCCAAATAAAACAATAAATCACATGGAAAAGATTTGTGAAATCTTCTGGCGGTGCACTAGAAATGCAGGAACATGACTGTCTTTAGTTGTAAAATACTACAAGAACTAACATTGCATTTAATTTTATCTGTTTAAAAATTGATAGTATTTTTATCCATTGAGTATGTCAACGCTTAAGTCATATGTAATTTAGTTAGTAAGCCAACGTCGATTCCATGCGGTCACCTTCGAGTTGACTTCCATTATACAACTATTTTATGTAAATCAAATCATTGACAAGTAATCTTATGTCAAACCGCCCTTTCTAACATATATTATTATTATATCATCATTTGAAACGAATATTCTTTCCTACAAAACGCCTCTTCAAATGTGGATGAGATTCTGATAGTATATGATTCATAATATCACAATCTGTTCCTGCTGATTCTTAATATTTGAAGTATATCATATCTTTGAGTGTTACGTTAAAACAACTTGGAAATTCCAAGTAAGAGCATGATTAACCCGAATTTTTAATTTGGAATTCTTAGTTCATGACACTTTTTTACTTTTTTTACATTTTTCGGCTAAGAACCGGCACTTATATTTCTTATTTAAGAGTCGGTTCTTAGTTTTTCTTAGTTAAAAGCTAAGAAACAGTTCTTAACCGAACCTAAGAACTCCATCCTAAGAACCTGGATTAATCATGGTTTAAAAATCATGCTGGCTTAACTAAAAACTAAAACATAACTACTAATTCATGGTTACTTTTATGACACAGACAAAAGTTAAGATTCAAATGTTTCTACTGTGATTTCAATCATAATTAATTATTATTGATGTTGTAAACTGTAAAAATAAACAGTATGTTAATTAGTCTGATATATTATATTATGAAAAAGGAAAGATAACATGTATGATTTATGATTTCTGTTATGAAAAAAGAAAGATAACATATACTGTATGATTTATGAAATGGTTTGTGAAACAATTGGAATATTTTCTTATGAAAATGTTTAAATTAACACTAATTCATCGATTAATTACTAGACTAACACCAATAAAAGCTTACTAAATATCCAATGTTTTTGGTTAAATACATAATATCCAATAAAATAAGAAATAAACCAGTAATACAATAACGAGTTTGTCTGTGTCATAATTAATTTTCTCTATTGTTGGTAACACTCACAATAGAGGAACTATATCTGGAAATATTACTTGTCATTTATCACTCAAATATTATTAGGCCGTTGCTTCGTTTAGAAGTTATATAGTATGAGTTAAGATTAAACATTCGCAAGCAATTAGCTTGTAAACTTTCCAATAAACCAAGTTGCAGAATAAAAATGTAAGAACAACCATATTTTGGGAAACACTCAAAACACTAATGAGGAAATTTATTGAGGAGACAAGATATCATCTTGAGGTTTGAGAGATGAGGATTCGGGTAGGCTAAGAAAATCCCAGAAGACATGGAAAACTCTCGTGCTTCGATACCTCCCGAGTCCCAGTTCCAAATTACATTTGACAATTAAAACATTAAACTATCATAGAATACTCCATATATATATATATGTCATATTCTACATATAATAATTCATGTCATAAGGGAAACTGTTTTAGAAAGAATTTAAAAGTCAAGATCGTTGACCTTTTAATGGCCTATATAAACACATCATAGTTTCAACATTCAACAGAGAGAAAAACATTGAGACTATAGAGAGAGAAGGAGAAACAAAAGTAAAAGAGACATGAGGAGTGACATGGCACGTCTCAGGTGTGGGAAGACGATTCCATTGCTCGGAATGGGAACTTATTGTCCTAAAAAAAATCAAGAGAGCACCATCTCAGCCGTCCATCAAGCCATCAAGGTTCATATTTCTCTCTTCTAAAATAATTTCATGTCTTTACTTTTAATTACAAAAAAGTTTACCAAATTATCTTGTAATATAGTGTGTTTTTTTTTCTTGTATATCACTTTCTATACCATCCCTTAGTATAGTAGTTATCACTTGACGACCAAATATGATTAAATTTTATAGTAGTATAAAATCATAACTTGTTATACAAATTATCTACAAGTATGAAATATAAAATAAATTAGAAAAACCAAAATACAGAAATGTTAGCTATTCCAATTTCAATAAAGAGTTTGTTAAGAACGTTGTTGTAACTTCTGATGTCTCATAAGCTTACTTGGAATGGTGGCAGATAGGGTATAGACATTTTGACACGGCAAAGATATATGGATCAGAAGAAGCTCTAGGAACTGCATTGGGTCAAGCTATCTCTTGTGGATCTGTCCAAAGAGAAGATATCTTTGTCACTTCAAAGTTATGGTCTAGCGATCACCATGACCCAATCTCTGCCCTCACACAAACTCTTAAGTGAGTTTCTCTGGACAAACACAAACACTCTCCTACAATACTATGAAGTTCGACATATCAATCTCATGACCATATTGTTTCTGACTTTATAGGACAATGGGGCTAGAATATCTAGACAGTTACTTGGTGCATTGGCCAATAAAGCTAAAACCAGGAGTGAGTGAGCCTGTCCCTAAGGAAGACGAGTTTGAGAAAGATTTGGGGATTGAAGAAACATGGCAAGGCATGGAGAGATGCTTAGAGATGGGTTTGTGTAGATCCATTGGTGTTAGCAACTTCTCTTCTAAAAAGATCTATGATCTCCTCGATTTTGCTTCTGTTTCTCCTTCAGTTAACCAGGTTTGTATGCAACGCTTTACAGAATTCTTGCTTCCTTTTAGCTAAATTGGGTAAACTAAGATTTTGTGTTATGTATAGGTGGAGATGCATCCATTGTGGAGACAAAGCAAACTAAGGGAAGTGTGTGAAGAGAACAAGATCCATGTAAGTGGATACTCACCACTTGGTGCGCCAGGGAATTGTTGGGGGTCAACAGCTGTGATTGAACATCCTGTAATCAAATCCATTGCCCTCAGGCATAATGCCACCCCAGCTCAGGTAACTCAAAAAGTAAATATATAACTTGCTTTGGGGTTCTTTACCTTTTTTCTAAGAGCCATATCTAATTTATATCTAAACATGAAGGTGGCTTTAAGGTGGGGAATGTCAAAAGGGGCAAGTGTGATAGTGAAGAGTTTTAATGGAGCAAGAATGAGAGAAAACAAGAGAGCCTTAGAGATTAAATTGGATGATCAAGACTTGTTACTTATCGACCAATTGGAGGAGTGGAAGCTCATGAGAGGAGATTTCCTTGTTAATCAAACCACAAGCCCTTACAAATCCATTGAACAACTTTGGGACAATGAGATATAATTGATTAGGGCTTCACATTATTCCATCCAAAATGTAATTTCGTCTTCATATCTGTTGATTATGATCATCCTTTTTCCTTTGGTATATAAAGTTTTTACAACATGATTGTTCTATAATATATCCTTAAAAGATAAAACTTATGTAACTTAGTAAAAGCTCTGCTGTTGTGTCACAAATACAATTATACATTGATGCATCCAGATTCTTGTAAACATAAGAACTACTATACGAGTATTTAAGACTGAAATTTGTATTTTGTTTTATTTGCAAACCTAGTTTCATTTTTAGTAATTCAACAATAGATGACATGGTGGTACTAGAAATATATTTTGTTTCGTTCTTTCGAAGATTGATAAAAATGAACTTACATGGCATAATCGAAAAATAGAAAATGTGGCTTTTCTATGGAAAGATAGCCACGAAGAGAGATCTTCAGATCTAGAAAATCTTCCAAAAACACTGTGTGCTGTTTTTAATCTTCCAAAACAACATGGCGTCGGCTAATATTTTTGTTTTGATAATTAAAAATTTAAAACTCATCATTTTCATTATGTCTAAATTCCAAACGACATACATTACTTTAAGCCGAGTGGAGTGACTATCGAGGTGAATTGATGTGTATCTTTTTAATTGAAGATTTTGTTGCAAACAAATAAAGAATTAGGTTTTTTTACAAAACATCCAAAAACAAAAAACAAATTCGATGAAAGAGTGTAATTATAAAGAAGTTTGTTTTAGAGCTCATCTCATATCATTCTTAATATATTGCAAATCTCTGTCTTAGTGACGACAACGTATTCTCTTTAACTTGCACATAGAAATTTTTAACTGAGAAAGGATGTCGAAGAGATGAACAGTAGATTTGATCTGCTCAAAGTATCGGTGCAGCAGGTTAATATGTGGTGGTTTTTGTGTTTAGTTATTCCAGAATTGAATAAAAAATGATATCCTTTCCATTGATCATTCTTTCACTGAATAAATCTTTTACTTAGTTGCTACATTTTCTCAGTAGTTTTCGTATCAGCAGCACACTTTTTGTTTGTCTATATCTTGTATAAGTCGAGAGTCTGGATGCTATGTCCTTAAAAGTTCATATGTAATAGACGTATAGTAATTCTATGTAGAGCAGTTTTTAAGCGTTATAAATTACAATATTGATCACTAACACATGTATTAAAGATAATATTTTGTTTTCTATGCTGTCTATATCTCATTTCTAGTTGTACTATTCTTTCTAGTAAATTGTCTATTTTCCCATTTCTAATTTACAGGGTATAGTGTACCGTCATTCTTAAAAGTGAAACACAAATAGACAACTAATGTAAGGTAAACCATATGTTTCAGTTCGTGACATTGAGGTGCAGGCCTCATCTACTACGATTGCATCTTCGTAGAGACTAACAAACCATGAGTAATCTGATATAAACACTCGGCAACAAGTCCGACGAATCATCTCTTTCCATAGGAAGAGGGAATGGTGGTAACGTACTCTCTGTACTGGGCTTTAAGGAGCCAGATAATGGGTTAACCATAATCAACTTCTTAGTGGGCCCTGATCCAACCGTTTGAAGGAATTTGGTGGACGACATCCAACCAAGCAAACCGCAAAATGACGAGATAGGCTGCCGGTGGAGAGATAGAAGACAAACGTCATTGAGAAGCTGCCTTCACCGGAGTACGCAAAGATCTAACGAAGAAAAACATGAACACTGATAGCAAAGTAGATTTTGTCGGGACAGAGGCCTCGGAATCCCGGATCTGGTCGGCGAGTCGAGAGTGGATTTCCACGGACAAAGAACGCCTTATCGATAGTAGCTGAGGTGGTTGGTGTTGCAGTTGAAGGGTGTGGAGTCGTGGAAAGAGGTCTTCAAAACGGAGGTGACCGTAGATCGAGATGGAGATGAAGCCAAACTTGATGGAGCAAAGATATAAAAAGACCAGGTGACAAAGCCTTCCAGGAATCCCCGGAGAAGCAATCTGTTCCGGTGGTGATGAGCCCAGCATCCGCAGCCAAAGCAGTCTCCGCCATTGACGATACAGTACGAGTCCGTACCAAAACAGAAAGCAAAAGAGAAGAGGTGGCCTTGCTAGAACAAAGAAGAGAAGAGGAGGAGAAAGGACGACGCCGGCATCGACAAACGCTTTTAGATCTGTTCTCTCGAAAATTGTGTCAGAGAGGAAACTAGGGTTTTCAACTTTGGCTTTTTCTAGCCTAGTTTGGGTTCGAAGTCCACTCATCTAAAGTTCTCTTCTAGTTCACTTCAATTTTCACTATTTTCTTCCAATATCATGTCTCTTTTTCTACTAAAATAATTCATCAATTATCTGCTAATTGAATCATAATTTGGTTATACTATGATTTTCTAGAGAAAGGGACAAACTGCTTTGCAACAAAGTGAAATTATGAAAAGGCAAAACAAAACAAAACAAAAAGAAGAAAAAGCAACTTAACATGCTCTTTACTTTCATCCCCAACAAATACTGCCCACACTTTATAGTACTAAATTGAAATAACAAAAGGTTTAGGATATCACAGTTGTGGCCAATACTCGTTGGGTTGTCCGAAATATCTATTAGATACCAGACCCCTAGTTCAGAAAGAAATAATTTTGGAAAACAATGTGCGCCATCCTTTCCAGCGTAAATATTCAAAAAAAGATAACGAATGAAATAAGAAAGATATGATATGAACTTTCTCAACATTAGTTTCAGACTGTGTCGTCGAGGGAAACAGATTGTCTATTTTTCTTCGTTTTAGTTTAAAAACAATATATCCAAAGAAAAATACTACGTACATGCACTAACACAAAACAAAATATATGAACATTATACACGAGGTTCATTTTTTTTGTGCACCATACACGAGGTTCTTAAGCAATGTAAATTCCCTAATATTCACCATAGTTTCTTGCTTTTTGTTTAGCTTGTTTCCAAATTCAACAAAAACAAAATCGCATTGTCTTGAGCTTGTGCTGTCTTTTCGTGCCCACATTCAAACTCACAATAGTTACGAATTGCATAAAAGAGGTAAAATTCATGAAACGTCACTTTTAGTCATTATCTGATCTTATCTTGTTTCTATTTATCCACTCATGTGTAAAGTGATGTCTACCTCATGTATATATTTTGCAACAGTCTTTTACATTTCTACTGTTTATCCCTATCAAATTATCGAATAGAATGCAAACAACAGTCAAAACGAACTTCTCTCACCGTTATTTATTCGTACAACAACAATCAAACTTAAACAGAACTAGAAATTTAAAAGTAATGATACAAAAATGTTTAAGCCTATGAATACAAAGTCAATCAGCAAGAAAAAGAAACTGTAAGCCACATCTACACATAAAGGTCTATATATAGTATGCATAGGATCACAGCCGTTCATGGAAATTGGCTGATCTTGATAACGCAGCTGGATTCGCACAGAGAACTAGAGAAGTCTCAGTTTCTTCTTTGCTAATCTTAACCTCTTTCTTCGAATCAAACCCTTTGAACATAACTTCGTTCTTGATCCCAAGTGTTGTCCATATAGAACTCTTTGCAGCTTCATTAGGATCATCAACTCTTAAAGTCTTAGGGACCAATACAGACCCATAACTCTGTTTTGGCATGATCGTCTCATCTTCATCTCTTGAATGCTTACCAAGAGTAGAATTAGGACTTGAATTAGGCGAAGAAGACAACATTGGAACGTTCCAATAAGGGTAAACCGGGTAAAACCCGGGATTCCACATGTATGGCCACGAATGCATTAACCTATTATCTGAGACCTTTTGATCATCCCCATGGGTGAAATTAAGAACCGGGCCATCTGTTTCAGAGATGGTGGCGTGCTGGTAGTTATGGGAAGAAGATGATGAGTTGTTCTTGTTCTTGCGTCGTCCGGCTCCGACAGGGACACTTCTCATGGTCCCACCAGAGGTCCAGTATCTTTGACAAGCTTTGCAGAAATGGCGAGGTTGGTTTACGTTGTAGTTGTTATAGTAACAAAACTTTGTTTCCATACTATTGCATCTTGGACAGGGAATAATCTTGGTAGGTTTCTTTAATGTTTTGTCTTTCTCCACTTGATCAGTTAATGTCTCCTTTTGGTTCTGAGCCACGAGAATGGGATCGGACTGTTAGAGACGTATGAATAAAAGAATAACTTTTGAAAGCATAATAATAAAAGCCGAGAACAAAAAAATATAAGTTATAAAAGGCAGAAATTAACTAAAAATCATATATATTGCTATGAGTATCTCAAGAAGAAGGTTTTTGTTGGAGAAAAAATGTCTTTTGATAACATGCTTTACCAAAAACCTAAATTCTTTGTCTAACTTTTATTGATTTAATTAAAAGAAAAGCAATCGTTTTAATATTATTTTATGGAGAAACGAATTTGCTTTTTCGTTTCTTGAAAAGTCACTTAACAAAATAATAATACTACAACCTCAAGTTTACCAAAAACTTGGAAGCCGGGAACAGACATGTTTTGCCTTAAGAACTATCTTCAAAACACGATTTTACTCATTCGTCTAACTTTGAATATAAAACCTTGAAGTTTGCCTTTAACGAAAAAATGAACAAAAACATAGAAATCCCCTTTTCAGTTTAACATACAGAATCAAAACCATGTTTTCGTCGATCCATCTCAGTAACAAAGCAAGAATTAATACCTTTTCTGCCGATATTCCATCTTCTTCAGCCTCAAGAACCGTTGAAAGATGAATTTTCATGCCGAAGAGCTTAATCTCTTGATCTTTACTTTCCTGCATTATTTTCTTTTTTTTGTTTGTTCAGGTGAGGGTCTCGTTGTTTCGGTAAATCGTGAGATTTGAGATTTAGATACATTTTAACAAGTGAAATGGATAACACGTCAGCATTTTGTTCCATTTTCAGCCACAAGTGTATGTGGCCTCTGATATTTTACTTTTTCTCCCAAACCTCTCCTGACTGGATGGGTTCTCGGATCGGGTTTTGGTGTCCATGGCATATAATGTCTTTTAGTTTATTCCTTTATTAAGAAAAGTTTTTTCTTTCGGTCAACTTTTAATTTGCTAAGAAATGTTCACTATACCTTTCGTTGAACAAACAAAGGACAAATAATATATGTAACTAATTCTTGAAAGAAAAAAGGCTAAGATCTTAAGTTCTAGACACGGTAAGAAAGAACATAACGGCAACCATTATGTACCATTGAAAAGCAATTTTTTTTTGAAGATTAAATATTACAACTTCTGAATTTGGGCAAGCAAATGTTTACTTTTCAGCTGTCATCATAAAACCAAACCTAGTAAAGAAAGGCTACACATTACGAACCATTTCAATTAGTAGATTTGTTTGAAACACACACAACTAAAGGTTTTCTTTTATTTTTAATTAGAATATTTAGCAAATTATTAAAGTCTTAATCACATTTTGGTTCTACCCCAACCAAAATCAATCGGGCATTGTTAAGTTGAATGGAGTATAAATTATATATATAACCAATACACGTTTAGCAAAATCAAAGATATTCTGCCATTTCTCTTTAGACCTTTTTGGCTAAACAGAACTTTGACATAATAAATATATGAACAGTTATATACACACACATTTATGAATTGGAATAACATACCAAAATACAAACAATTTATGTAAAATGTTAAGAAACTTTTGGGTAGGTAAATGTCAGCATCGGGGGGATGGCTTTGGTGCAGCTCACACGAGAGTTGTTTTCTTAGTTTATCCGTGTAAGGTTTTTATAGGCACGCATAAAGATAAAAAATCATTCATTTGAAAACGATATAAACTTGATTTTTGGAAAAAGACTATACGTTTCTTTTCTTAGTTGGAATATTTTATCAAAGATTATATAAACAAAGCTAGCTGAATCTTTGTGAATATTTATACAAACGCAACGTTTAAATAAAAGAACCATGCCAAATCCATATTTTGTGGAGTATTCTTTACTGAGAGCTCAATTATCGTAAAACACGACAAAAAATAGGAAAGATTTATTTTCCAAATTTAATAAAATATTTATCAACAAAAAAAAACTAATTCAATACCATAAAGTATGAACGAATTTCAGGTTGTACGTTAAGATAGAGGTCAGATAATGTCAGATGCCGCATATTTTTTTCCCGCATTCTCATTGGCTATAACTGAAAATGTCTTTTGAGGTCTCTGCCACATTAGAATCGAATCAGCTTACCCCGGGATCTAAACCAAACTGTCTTTCCCACGTCAGATTCTATTGTGGGTCCCGCGAATCACCTGTAAACCACTTTGTTACTTGTTAGATCAGGTAGATTTTTACAATCTAATTCGAAGTACATACTACTACTTGTGAAAACGACATAGCTACGGAGGAGAAGAGATGTTGAAGTAAGAAAACGAATACTATAAAAAGCCCAATAAACTTTGGTTGATATACTATGTAGTGAACATAGAGACAAGCTGTTGCTAGTTGACAGAAAAAAAAAATGCTGCTGCTTCTAGTGTGATATATAAACCGACAATTCTTTTCCAATAAAATAACATTAGCATCCGACAAGACCATAACTTAATAAGTTTTTCAGCAACAGAACTCAACATGAAAGTTCCAAAATTTCGTTCTCTAGCAACAAGGCAACAAGAGTCATCAAGCAAATTCATCTTCTGAATCTCCCTCCTCTACCACCACCACGACCACCTCTTCTTCCACCACCACCACGACCTCCCCCACCATGTCCATTGCCGGTAGATCCAGGAGCCTTCATGTTTTCAGGCAAGGGGAGGATCTGATCAACGCACTTCCTGAAGCTGAAATCGTCTGCGGAGTCGTCTTCCCTAACAAGAAAGAAGCACCGGCTTTTCCACATGGGGTGGGTTCTAACTTGGAAGGCTTTGATCCCTCCCCCAATCTTCTTGTCAGGCTCAGAATGGCCCTTCTTGATCAGATCTAGCAAGACCATTTGCTCATACTGAAATGAACAGTCAAGAACATAAATCAGTCCAACAAGTTAGTTAGAAGCTCCAAAAGAAACAGCAACAACTGTCACTTCAATCTTCTATGATCCACCAAAAGACATTAAGACTTCATCATTCTAGGCACAATCCCACTATGAAACATAATGATGTGCATAACAACAAATAAAACACACTACATAATCCAACATCTACAATCATTATAAACAAACAATAATAAGAGACAAAACAAAGTTTCTAAATACAAACACTATCATATAACCGATTAAGAAACACAATTCTTTTGCAAATAACATTTGAGCAATAATCAAAACAACAACAGCTTCAGTTTAACTACAGAGTACTACTTTGAATAAATCTTCTTCCAAACAAATCGCATAACCCAATACATAAAAATTGAAACTTTACAGTTACAAAACCAAAGTAGAGTAACAACAACATGAGACATCATACCTTGTTAACATCGAGACCAGTTGGCCAAAAGTGCATAAACTTGGTAAAGTAGTCGAACATCGCCACAGAGCTACCGAACTCCTTCGGACCTAGCTTCACCAGACCGGTAGACTTCTCTTCTTCTCCCACCTTCTGCTTCTTCGGTTCGCCTCCGTCCTCTGTTTCCTCTGTCTGCTCTCTCTCACGCTTCTCAGAAGTCTCATCGGCTTTTGGAGCCGCGGCTTCGACTTCCATCTCTACTTTCGGGTCTGGGTTCGCTTCAGCCGACACGGTATTGACGATATCTTGTTGCTCCGCCATTGTCAAGCTTTCGTACGATTGCTAGGGTTTAAGGGCCTACTGGGTTAAGCGGCTTCTTTATATCGACATGATTGGTTTTCTATTGAAGCGAACCGGTTCGCTTCATTTTCTGAATTTATTATTTACTCCTTTACTTCTAATTTCACCGTAGTTAATAATGTAGAAGACTTTATATTTTGTCTTTGCCAAGGCCCTTCTATTTATTCTGCTGGAGTCAGTCAGTCCGCGCTACACATACATGGAATGTATTATATTTATATTTTTTATTATAAATACATCTATATTATTAAAAGAGAAGTATCCATTAAAAATACCTCTTAGTTTTTAAATTTAATTACACTTTCATGCCACTGAAAATTAAATTGAATTTCCTATTTTAATGCTTATCTTTTTCAGTTAGATTAATGTTGTTTCCTTAAATAAATTTGAGTTAAATGTAATTAAATCAACTTTAAAATATACCTATATTAACAAACTATTGAAACAAATATTAACAAACTATTGAAATAACCTAAACTACGAAAACAATTTAAAAGTTAGCTTCTACGCTTTTGGTCTTATAATACGCTTTTGTGGAAGCACCGTAGCCTATTGGTTAAGGTTTAAAGGCTTCTACACCTAGGTCTGGGGTTCGAATCCCAGACTATGCAATTTATTGCAGATTACAGGAAATCCAGGTTTCAAGTCCCAGAGAGAGCGGTTTATTAAACAATTATGCAGACTACAGAGGAAAGGCTTACAAGGGATCTTCAACATGGTGCAAGTAAATCTGGCCAGGCGTGGATCTTCATAGGACGGCTCAGGTGATGCAGCAGTTAGGCGTAGGTCTTCATAAGGCAGGTAGTATTATCGGTTGTCGAATCGTCTATGTAATATTTCCTATATCATAATTGTAAGACCGTAATAAATCAGCGTTATAAAAATACGTATACATTACCATATATAAGCAAATTAATGTTTATTACTATAACTTACCAATAAAATATTTTGCATATATATTAGACGTGATTCACTTATATTTTAACCTTCCTTATTATAAACTTTTCGGAATATTATCATCAATTTTTTTTTAATAAAAAAGGAATATCCAGCAATATCGATTTCATATTTTGAATATAAAATTAACTTTACTTTCATGATTTAGTTAAAATATATGGGTCAGTTTATATCCCGTCCAATTGGGTTTTTAGAATAGTTGTAACTCATTTTCAGTTTGACCCAAACGCATAATATACTAATAATATATTTCAGTTATACAATTAAATATGAAAGAAATATCAATATAAGTTTGATCCAACATAATATATTAATATATATATATATCCAATCTTTTTGTATAGTTACATAACTGCTCCAACACACATTTAATAAATATATACATAACACGAAACAGTAACAATAACAAAATATATGATATACAATCATTACATAAACATCCGTGCGGTCGCACGGGTCAAGCTCTAGTGATTGTTAATATGCATATCTAATTGTAAGGGTTGGTTGGCAACTGATGTTGTAGTTGGTTTGTTTGTGTCAAATTTAAATCGATGGATGGACAATTTAATATAAAAATCATGTTCTTTGAATTTTTTTTGAGTTTTTGTAGTTGAGCTATATTATTTAATTAAGTGTGGTTATCTTGTGCATATAATGGAATGCGATCTTGGTTGAGCGAATGCATTGGCGGAAATAACATGAGTTTTATAGGTTGGCTTTCGCTGTGGACCTTTGATTTTCTTTGTGAGGGCTAGTGCAATTTTTATAACTTTCTTTAGCAAAAATATTAGCTAATATAAATTATTTTCTACATTGAAATAGAAGTGGACCGTAAGGTTTAAGTATTTTGAGTTTGGTTTGTGTTGGGAGTAAAACGTAGAGTCATGACAACAATTGTATTTTATGGAGATTTTGTATTGTGTTAGGATTTTAATCTTACTTGTACTTTATAATTTAGAATAAATTAGATACTAAAGACTTGTAATTTTGTTCACGTTCATAAGAGTTATCTTAAGAGCATACAACCAAACTCTCTAGACAAAAGTTAATTAGAAAAAATATTTTTTTGTCTTGTTGGTATTTAACCAACTTATAGATACAAACATATTGAGCTGCCAGTTTGTAAAGAAGTAACTTGAGTCATAGCCACCACACATTATCCATATTATGGCTTACCTTCATTCTATCATGTCTTTCATTCTATCATGTCTTTATCTACTTTAGCACGGTTCCAATCGTAAGCAAGGTTGATTCAACAGCTTTACAGAAAATTTCTTCAGAGTCAACATCATTAAAGAGAGTTAGGGTAAAAAAAACTTGATTTATTGCTACTTTCAGCGGAAATGCTAAGCCTTTTCATATTCATGATTCATAAACATTACTCTTAGCTATGTTATATAAACCATAGATTGGTGATTAGATAAGAACATTACCAGATACATTTAAAAAAAATCACGATGCTTCTCCTTGCCTCGGTAGATACATCTTAATTTTTTTTTGAAGTACATGCCTAACTAAGAAAATAGATATGTATTAAGCTAAAGAAAAAAAACACAGAAATTTAAGTCAAGAAATGCTTTTAACTGCTTCGCAAGGCGTGGATTCTTTGATATTAAAAAAATAAATTATATATTAGTATATATAATAACATTATATATATGAAATTGTTTTATTATAGAAATCTTAGGAGCTTACACTTCAAAATTGTTGCAATTAAGTGAAAGTAAGTAAGCTGCATCATAGATAATATGTTTTTTTTATAAAATATAAAATCACAAAAGAATAATTGTTAATAAAATGAAGCATATTTTGATCGGTAAAAATAACAAACTAAATTATTTATTGAATGACACAATTTTTAACGTTATACCATTTTACTATTTATTTTATGTTTTATATTTGATGTGTAATTTGTTGGAAAATACTTATAAATAAATTGACATTTGGGCTTTATATTTATTTTTAAGACTTGAGAGTACTTACTGTTTATTGTCATACTAAATTAGATTAAAATAAAAAAATTTCAGACTATAAAAACTGAGGTATAAAATACAAAGTATAAAATATATACATATATTATTCAGATGCATATATATATTATTCCGGTGACGTCCTTGGGTTTTAATCTCCGGTGAGTCTCCATCAGTGATTTCGGTGTTCCACCGAGCTCGAGTTTTGTCATTGCACCGTCGGAGCTTCAAGCGAACCCGTCCTCCAGCCCTAACCACTCTCGATTCACCATGCTCCAGCCGCCGTCGTTGAGCCAAGCAAAAATCACCATCTTCACTGCCGCCGTTGTTGAGCCAAGAAAGAGTCACTGAAACCGTGAGATGCTCGGTAGATCTGTCTGATGGAGTCCATGGTTATGGCTCTCAGCCTTGTCTCCCGTAAATCACCATAGTTAAAACGATTCAACATGTAAAATGAGACAAAGAGAGAGAGATCATGTGATAAATAGATGCAAATTAAAAAGACTTTGAGTTTCACCCAAGAAGAGGGCTATATATATATATATATATATATATATATATATATATATATAGCAACTTAGCTTGAAAGAGAATCCAACTTTAATAGAACATTAGTGGGGTGAATTCATTGACATGCATTACTTATAGCAGTTACTCGGCAAGGTTAAAGCAGTGGAAGAAGAGACGACACCTGTTATGCAGAGTTGATTATCAAAATTATATCTTGTATAATCGTTTTACGGAACCCAGTTTCAAATTCAAGCTAAAGCCCATTAAGATCTGTAACAAATTTAAACTCTAAATGTGGATGTTGCTATGTGTCAGCTAGAGGTGGGCGTTCGGGTACCCGTTCGGGTTCGGGTCGGGTATTTCGGATATTCGGGTATTTCGGTATAAGAGTATAGAACCCGTTCGGGTATTTTGACATTTCGGGTCGGGTTCGGGTTTTTTCACTTCGGGTTCGGATATTTTCGGATATATCCGAACTTCAAACAAATTTTTTTTTTGAAACATGTTTTGACCTGTATTGAAACCATTCCTGAAACATTATACAAACAGGAGCACAAACAAGTAAATCAAACCAAACTTCTACTGAACACAAACAAGTAAACCACGTTTCATTCCTCTACTTGTAATAAACTTTACAACCAAAAGTCAAACAAAATCGACGAACTTTTACGCATCAAACAAACGGAATCAAACTTCTAATCATCGTATACGCAAAATCAAAACAAAAGAAATAAATTGAAAAAAAGATCGACAATTACATTTGTTCGGTTTCTTTACATCACCGAGTAAGAAAAAAAAAGATGATTATTTAAGGTTTCCAGTTTGTTAATTTATGAGATTAAATCTTAACCACTTAAGAAGAATCTAGGAAACATAATTTTCGGGAACACTAAACGATTTGTATGATGCTTGGATATATTGCACGACACAATTTTAGGAAAGAGAATAAATCATAAATGGTAAGGTTTTGGTTAAGTTCGGTTATGTTCGGGTAGGTTCGGGTATCGGGTAATAACCGATCGGGTTCGGTTAACCGAAAAGGGATAGGATGAAAACCGATCGGGTATTTGGCACTAACCGAACCCGAACCGAACCACTTACTTCGGATCGGGTTCGGGTTCGGGTTCGGGTATCGGTTATTATGCCCACCCCTAGTGTCAGCTGCTTCCCCTACTATCCTAGGTAACACAAAGCCCAGTAAAATATAAGCCCAAATGGATTACACACGTTTAATGAAACACAGCGGATCGACTCTTATGCCACATGTCGCGTCTTCATAAGCTGACTTTGTGACATGGCATCCTACGCTTATGAACCAGGAGAGAGCAAACATGTTTTTATTATATAAGATTTTATCTGAATGTGAAATGCATTGATACAAAGTTACACTCCCTCTGTTTCAATAAAATCCATGTTTTAGAAAGAAAAAAATTATTTCTAAAAGATACATATTTACATTTTCGATGTATATAATAATGGTAAATATTAAATTTTCAAGACATTATTGTGTTTACTGAATTTTGACTGGCCATAAATTATGGAAAATAGATAATCACAAAAAATAATACATTTATTAGCATGTTTTTTTAATTTGTGTGAAAAATCTAAAATATTTATCATTTTGGAACGGAGAGAAGAAAGAAATGATAAAAAGTAGATAAATAAGTTGACAAAACAATAAGTTTAATTAAACACCACACCTCTTAAGTAGATTAAAGAATAGTCTTTCTAGTGTATCTTGCATTTCACTTGCAAAAACTTATGTTTTCCCAAAAAAATCAAAAGCAATTGATTATGTATTTATGATATAAAAGTTTTGTATAATATTAAAAGACTATACTACAACTAGTTGTTTGTAACAAAAACAATGTATATCGAGGCTCCGAATGGTAAGAACGGATAAAGCAGTGCAGGACAAGCGGATTGGATACTGCGGTACAGTTTAACTGCGAATGGTATATAAGAAACACATACTGCATAACAAATACGGTTCGTCTAAAATAAGCGGTTCAAAACAAAATATGAACAGTAACACATACAATGAATAGTGTAACTCCGGAATCCATATAATATATTTCTATTTTACAAATTAAAAATCAGTGATACTGCATATTAATATAATTAAATTTTAATAAATTATACTTATACAATTATTACTAAGAAATATTTAAAATTCTGCATTATTATCACAATATTAATAATACTAAAATTTTAAAATAAATCATAATTATACAATAATTTTTTTTCCTAATTATATTAGTATTAAAATATATATTTTATTTTCTCTTTTAAAGTTATATATATTTCAATATGTTTATTTATCAATCATTATCTACAATGAAAAATATTATCTAAACACTATTATGTTTTACCAATAATTTATTTGATAAATTAACTTATAAACTTATATAGTACTCTTAACACATAAAATCAATGATTTTATTAAATACTACTCCCTCTGTTTCTAAAAGATTCCTATTCTAGTTTTCACACATTTTAATAAAACACATTAAATTTGCATAATTTTTTGTGTTTATCTTATTTCCACAATTCCAAGCCAATAAAAAATCAATTAGTGCAATTAAAATTTTTGAAGTTTGCAATTAGTTAATAAAACATGCATTGAAAATGTAAAAAATGAATCTTTTAAAAACAAAATTTTTCTCTAGAATATGTATCTTTAAGGAATGAAGAGAGTAATAACTAGAAAATTAATTAATTAACATTATATTTTCTAAACAACTAAAAATTACATTTTAACTTAAATAATTAAGTCTTAAACATATAAATTAGTTTATATTATGTATATTGCATATATTTTATATTTCTAAAATAACAATTTTCTATTTTATAAATGAAAATTTAGATTACATATATTTTAAACAAAATTATTTAAATTTAATAAGCTGAAGGAAATGAAGTTAAAAAAAAACCTGAAATGAAAAAGAGTTATTACCCCACCTCACTAATCCATACCTATTTACATACTTATGCGTTTCAGGTGTGTTTCACCAACCGCACCTATATTTCTACTTTTTTCTTTTATTTTTTAAAGTATAACCACTATGTGTGTTTTGTTTCTGTTTCTGTTTTGTTACGAATGGAAGCATAAATCACAATACACAAGTGTTCATCGTAACCGCACTAACCATTCGGGGCATGAATATCTCAAATTGTTTTTTGACTGAATATTTCAAATATTGTTTTTAACTAAGTCTTACCTTATGTATCTATTATATAAAAACATACATATGAAAAGCAAAAGGTATGATCTCTGTCGGACGTGGGATTCTAATTATGATACAGATAATTATTTAAAGGTCATTAACAATTATTAAAAATAAAGGTCATGCACAAATTAATATTGAATACAAACTTTTTATTATAAGATTCTTAAATACAAATATCATTCCAATCCAGAGTATTACCTTCTTTTCTTTTTTTGGGACAAAATCCAGAGTATTACCTATTTTAAAAAAATAGAAGAATAATTTGGGAATATTTAAACCTGTTTTAAATAGAAGTAGAACGTTTAAAAGAGTGTTCAGCCCGTCGGACGGACACCTCTCCAAGACTTTGGACGTCCTTATGTTATTCTTGTTCAATCTCAGTTTTGCCAAAGAGGAACATGTCAAAGTCAAACTACATCTCTAGAAATTAATGTAACGTCTTAATTTTGCAATGCCGTATCAACACCTCAATCTTGAATTCCTAAAAATAATGAATTTTATCCAATTTATAGTATCCAAAATTACAAAAACAAGGATTGGTACAAAATAAAAGAGGTCCGTTACCGTTTGGTTTGGAAGATTCTCAAGTCTTCTCAAAATGTGTTTTTTAACGGACGTCAACTTGTCAAACCGTCAACTTACCATAGTCTTGTTTGAGTATTGTATACGTATACATACATCTCTGTATACACGCGCTTCTAGATTTTTATTTACTTATTATATCTGAATCCTTCAGACAGAGAACATCATCAAAACAAAGAAAACACATTTTGTCCGAGTTTCGTTTGAGAGAGCTGCGCCTTTAAGAAATCGAAAGAGAGAGCTTCTTCTTCTTCATTTCCCTTGGTTCTACGATTCGAAATTATCTCAATCAGGTAATAATAATAATAATAACAATAATCGTTCATCTTTTTCTTCGTATTTAGGGTTACGGTTGTTCGTCTCTGCGAATTGGGAATTTTGATTTCTAGGGTTTCATTTCCGAATTGTGATTGCAATCGAGACTCATCTAATTAAAACCCTTATCGTTTTGATTTATAACTTAATGATTCTTGGCTCCGGAGAAATGACGATTTTTTTTGGGGGTTTTTTTCTCGCAGGTCAACGTTGTTTTTTTGTGGCATTGAGAGATGTCAGATCATCTGAGTTCATGTACGGACCGTCTCGTAACATCTGATCACCTTAATTCGGACAGAGGATCCAATGAATCTTCTGGAGAAAGCTCTGGCACCACAAGCCTTTCTTCTTCTACGACTACTAAAGCTATTGATGATAAAACTGTGCAAGTAGAAGAACGTGATGATGTCGCTGATGAAGAAGAGGAACCGCTCATCCAGTCAGTTGAATGTCGTATATGCCAAGATGAGGATTCTGTTAAGAACCTCGAGTGTCCATGCTCTTGTAGCGGCAGCTTGAAGGTGAGTTATCTTTGTTGAATTCTATTGATGATCTCTTTTTAATATATTCCAGCTCAAAAAAAAAAAAAATGATTTTGTTTTGGTTTAATATCGTTTGTGTGTGTGTGTTGCAGTATGCTCATCGGAAGTGTGTTCAGCGTTGGTGTAATGAGAAAGGCGACACTACCTGTGAAATATGCCACAAGGTAATACATCAAAATCAATGACATGTTTAATCCTTTTCATTGCAAGTTTACCATTTGCTTACTTAGTTTCTTCTCTCCCCCCCTTTGATGGAAACAGTCTTATCAACCTGGCTACACTGCTCCACCACCTCCTCCTGCTGATGATACCGTTATCGATATCGGGTAACGTTTTCTGAATCTATGTCTCTTTATATCATTTTCTATATATCAAAACATTGTTTTATTCAAGACACGTTACTCATGTTACATTACTATTTGTGTGTGTCATGCAGTGAAGATTGGGCCAATGGTGTTCCCCTAGACTTTAACGACCCGCGCATTTTTGCGATGGCGGCTGCAGAACGTCGTTTCTTTGATCCGGACTATGACGAGTATGCTGATTCTAACTCTAGCGGAGCTGCCTTTCTTCGCTCCGCTGCTCTCATCGTAAGTCCACTTTTATAGCTTTATCTTTCTTGAGATGGAAACGTTATTTAACAGTTTAAAATGACAGTTAATGGCGCTTTTATTGCTACGACACGCCATGAACCTTTCAAACAACAACTCAGACGACGAAGAAGATGACCCATCAGCTTTCTTCTTTGTAAGCAACATCTCTTCTTACTCACAGTCCTTTACATAATCTCTCATTTTGGTTTCTTGTGATAACATACACCTAATTGTTTTGTCTTCCTTGTCAGCTTTTCATGCTTCGTGCTGCCGCTTTTCTCCTCCCATGTTACATCATGGCTTGGGCCATCAGTATATTACAGCGCCGAAGACAAAGACAGGTATCTATATCTTTTCAGAAACACAAACAGACATGAATCTAACCGTATGTATATATACTCATGTTATGTGTTTGTGAATACCAGGAAGCAGCCGCCCTGGCCGCTGCAGAAGTTGCGTTTATGCTGCACAGCGGGGCTGGCGGAGTCCAACGCAGGGGAGGCTTGCACTTTGCTGTAGCTCCTGAGCTGATATCGAATCCACAACACCAATCTGAGGCTGCACCACAATGATTATATCCCTAAGCACCGGTCAAAGAAACCAAAATCATCCACGACCTTGGTCTCTCTCTATTTCGCTTTCTGTAGTAGCTGCTTGTTGTTTATGGGTATTCTTATGAGCTAAACACGAAACTGAGATTAAAACAAAATGCGGGAACTTTCTCTGTCTATGTTTCTTACAGACGAGAAAATAAAGCTTGTTTATAATGCTTATGTATTTACGTATACTTTAAAAAATTTACCAACGATCTTAATATTTTTCAACATATATACTATTTATACAGTGCTGTTTGCATCGCATTGACCATTGCTAGTATATGTTTAGGTCTCCTTTGTATATATGGATAAAAGCCTCTCTTATATTTGTAAATTGTGTTCGTCTCCAACCATTATCTACACGACAAATTGCATATAAGAGAATATCTCGTGTGTGACGACTGATTGGTAAGTTGCGGCATAATTACATTTTAACCACCAGTCATTGTTGCTTATAGTGAACATCGGATGTTTGATCAGTGCCTGTGAAGCCTTGTTCATCGGTTTCGTCCAATGTTGTATGAAGCTTCCAGTCAATTCCTGAAGCTTTTTGCATAAACCCTCCTAATATTTCTAGTAAAATAATATCATTACACGTTTATGGCTATATTTTAGTAAGTTTTTTTTTTTGGTCAGAAACATCATGAGTTGGGTCACTGTTTGCACAGCCACAAGTCAAGCCCTTCACATGTTAGCATTAAATACTCTTTTCTATATATTCTTTTTTTTTACATAATTATTCTTTTATTTTGTATATTTTTCAAAGTTCTTTCCACCACTAGATTTTGCCTCCATATTTATTGTACGCATACTGAATACGTATTAACAACACGCTAGGCTTTTGATTGTCTTTTGATTTTTCTGTTCCCCTAATTCTATTAACAACACGCCCTCTAAATTAGGTGGGTTTCAAATCGGATGTTAACATTATAATATCATAAAACTATTAACTTAAGTTGGTTGTTTGATTTTATATCTTTATCACTTTCATTTCAACATTATTTCTCGGATGCTGGATTATATGGAGAAAAGGAATCCAAACGCTACTTTTTATGTTTATTTGCCAAATTTAGTCATAATCTTTTTTGAAGGAACAAATATTTTAAAATATGTAAATAAAATCTTCATAACAAACACTCAAAACGTTCCTACAAATAATCTTGAAGCCTTTCTAAATGTTTCAAATTCAAAATTGTGGGGTTTTCTTTTAGAAAGGATTTTTATACTTTATAAAAAAAACCGAAAAAACATTTTTTTTGGTCAAAACCGAAAAACATTTTTATTTTTGAGAATTCGGCTGTTTTCTTAGGTGAGATGGATAATGTTTAGGCCAATTGCAAATATACATTGTTACATCTTAAGTCGTCAAAACATTATCACAATTATATTACGTAAATAAAAATGATTAAATGTATTAATAATGTTTGAATAACTCCAGTAGGTAGACTCTTTTAAATTACTACCATTTAATGACATTTTGTCTCAGGGATTATGATTGATTTGTTTGGAATATTTGATAAATATGCTGTTTTATTTCTTTCATAATTTTATTTATAGGAAGAGAAACCGAATTGACAAAACATAATCTCATTTTGAAGTTAGAAATGAGCCTAGTATATGTTTTTTTCAAAAACAAAAATCAGTTTAAAACTCCATTATTGGATCTAAACCAAAAAAAATTAAAATACTCCATTTATTTCATAATAAATGGCATTCTAATATTTTTTTCTTGTTACACAAAAAAATATCGTTTTACAATTACAATACTAATTATACTTACTTTCAGCTGAAAATTAATTGCAAACTGGATTGATTTTATAAATAATTTTATTTATCTCAAATATTATTGATCAGAGATGTGTAATTGATAACAATTTACATATACTAGTGGTATTCCGGCGCTACGCGCCGGGTTTGTATGTTTTATTATGGTATTCTATGTTTAGTTTTGTAAAATATAATGGTTGAAATTTATATTTATATTGGTGTGATTTGTAATATTTTTTGTTAAACATATGTTTCACGATTTCTTTTTAATTATTTCATTCCCATAGTGATGTGTTCAGGTTGCTAATACAAACAAATCACAATCGTTTACTACATTTGGCATTTATCCATTGAAATGTTAAATTAAAAGTAATTTATGTTTAGTTTATTTTAGTTATTATTATAATCAGTTTGTTTGTTTCTTTTTTCTCATAGTAGAAATATTGGTTTGTGGAACGTAAAGGAGAATATCAGTAACATAAACTGAATGACGACTTGAGGCATTATGATGCTGGATTTACGAAATCAATTTAATTTAGATTTAGTGTTATGGCTTCAACAATGTTAGGAGTAAGGCAATGTGCCGTTTCACGAATTCATTGACTGGATGTCAAATTAGTACCCAGACAATTGAAAATATAGTTTCAAATATGAAAACATAAGCCAAGTGTGAAACGGAAGGTTTGGGGAGCACGTGATTTTGTGAACTTTAGACCTATCTATTTATGTTTAGTATAGTGACATGTTATTTCCCATTATATTATTTTGTGTTGCTTAATTCAGATATATTTGCATTTTTGTTTATTTTATGATTAATGGTAAGTTCACTTTCACATTATGAGTTATGTTTTACTATGATATATCTTTTCATATTTTGGCTTCGTAGATTCCTAATTGTTTTGTTTTCTAGAATTGTAATGTTAGAGATAATTCACTGCCGCTGCTAAAAAATGTTATTGTTGATTTATATTTTTACGAATAATTAAACAATAGAAATTATTGTTCATTCAGTGAATTCTCAAGAAATGCCTTAAAGGGAAGTAAAATATGTTTTTCTCTGAATAGCATGCACTTGCCTAAAAGTCTTTTGCTTTTATCTATAGGAAATGTTAGAATTTAAACTCTCTGTTAGTAACATTGTGGAGTTGGTTAGGATGGAAATATGTAAAGAACAAACCTATCATGTATATAAGATGAGTGCGTACATTTGCATGGACTTCCAATGTAAATTTGTGGTTGGATTTTAGATAGCTACTACTGTGTTTTTTTCGTCTCTTCTCGGACCATACGGTGACGTGGATGGAGAAAACATCATCCTTTCATTAAGTTTGTAGGACATTGTTGTTTTCTGTTAATAAGTTGACCAAAAGTAACAAATAAGCAAATCAAAAAGTTTTGGATAAGTGCAAAGTACGAATTTATTGTGCGCATAATTTGAAAACATAGTAGGTGATATCAAGACTTGCTAGTAAATAGGGTATCTGAAACTTGAGAAGTTCAAGTCATTTTGACTTGCGAGCTGATGTGTTTCATGAGCAAGGCCAGTAGCTACCAGTGAGCTTCATTCCCTCAGAACTCTTGCAGAAAACACATGTAGCTCCTGGTGTATCATCGGCAGGGTTGTGATTGCCTCCCTATCAACGCACCATTTAATATGTCAGATGTCAGATGATTATAGATGAGAACGCGTTCTGATAACGATGGACTTACGTCTATCCCAATGTTAGATAGCTACTACTGTGTCTATATCAGTTGCGATCGAAGAGCGGAGATAGTGAATGTCTGATGGTTGGAAGAAAATTTGAATTTAGACAGCTGCAACTGAAAAGTTTAGGCTCTGACAGCACTGTTGGGAGGGCGGAGATGCGGGAGACATTGTGGGAGATCGCAACGGGTCCTCCACACTTGGGTCCTGCTTAAAAATAAGAAGCTAGTACGGTATTGACCTGTGGTGACGAATCAAGCTCTGGCACCGTTACTGTTTATATTTTCTGAACACCTCCATACATCAAAGAACTTGAGGAGCAATGACCATCTGTGTAACACAACCTGTGGTGAATAATGTGTCATGTTTGAGTAGGCGTCTATGATGAAAGTGTAAGTAAAAAACTATTATTTGAGCATCTTACTTGTAGAGGAACCACTAACCAGCACTGATCTCATTGCCAAAGTTGAATTGAGTCTCATATGTTGCATTAAAGAATTCACGTTTTCCACATGTATGGTTGCCTTTCCAGGTGAGTTAAGGAGGAACCACATGTTCATTGTTCCAAATTTGAGTTTATCTGTCGCAAGATGAAAAACATGCTTAGAAGGATCCTGAGAAAAAATAAAATTCAGTAAATGAAGCAAGCTTACAGACCTGAGCACGAATCAAGCGTAAGAGATGATTGTTTCTACTAACTGACTCTGCATATTGATTTTTTTTTTGCTGCTAACAGAGCCAGAAACGTACTATGCTTCTTTAAGGTCATGACTTGTTCATCGGCAGTTTGAAGCATTGTTTCAGCTTTCAAGTAACCAACTTGCAGTAATATAACTGCATCATAGCCTTAGATAAGACAACCCATGGCTTTGAGTTGCACTATATGAAAAGAAAGTAACAGAGAATTTTACTCTATGATGTATACCTGAACTGAGAACATGAGGCTAGTAGTAAAAAATGTCACTGGGAGAATAACAGAAACAAATAGAAGGCTCTTACCTTGGAGGAAGAGCTGCATCAGATGTTGATTCACCAAAAAACTGGTTAGGTGTCCTTAATTCAGGCCTAGAGTTCTTGTGTCAGTCATTCTTGTTTTTCAGTTTTGCGATACCATTGTAGGTTCACTAACCAACAACGTTCTATTTGGAAACAGACAAAGCAGAAAAACTTTTGTTTTGAAACATTGTATAAACGAACAATAGCATGAGCAAGCAAGCAATTTACCCGTTGGAGAAATCATAAACATGTGTCTAGAGTTTAACAGCTTGTGTGCATTAAAAAAAATCTTAAAAATCAACATAAATGTCTATCTAAATTTATCCTTAGTAAACCCAACACAATCCTATTTCATTCTACATTAATGATTTCAATCTCAAGATAAAACGGCCTGTAAAACCACCAAACAAACATCGAATAAGCATGTTTTGTCAGATTAAAAAGTAACAGAATTACTAAGGAGTAAGGACTGAAACAAACGGCTGGGAAATCATTGTGTGAAACACAATCGATGATACTGTCTCAGTCAAGCTCTCAGCTTGCTTTTGAATAGAGGTTTTAGAAGGTGTTAAACCGTTGAACATTGATGGAGGTTTGGATTAGCGTCAACTGTGAAGGGACGGTGGCGATAACAATTTAAGTGGAAGGGAGTTACCTTGCCATCAACCGAAAGCATATCACCGCCCATGAGCTCACCATTTCGGGCTTTCCGGAAACGCTAAAACCTTGTCTCAACACGTGGACTGCACCGTCTCGCCTTCAATTCAGACATCTGAATCTGCGATGAGGCCATTTTTTTTCCTAGAGTATGACTGAGAGATTTAACAGATGAAATTTTCTGAAAAAATAGGGTTTGGATCTCGATTGAGATTGGGTTTGAACCTAGTGATGATCACTTTAAGCTTCTGTGAAATCTTAACTGGGTTATAGTGGGGACTTCGTGAGATATTTTTGAAGAACATAACTTCATGATCATTGACGGAGGAGACAGGGGACTTGCCGTTTGGTTTCATCGCCATGGCTAGAGCTTAATTGGAGTCGATTCTAGGGTTTCAGTTTGTAGGGAGGAAAGGAAAATTGTATATAAAAAAGGACAAAAAGAGGAAGGTGAAATGAACTCATTAAGAAGGTATTGAGTGACATGAGTAAAGAAGAGAACTGATTGCTGAGAAGTGGTTCGATTAGATCTGAGTTTTTATGATCTTCAATTGGAGAAGACGAAGCGGTGGGGTATAACGATCGACAGATCCTTCGTAGGTTTGGGTTTCTGAATGGGGTCTACTTGGGCTGAAACAAATTAATCTAAACCCATATGTTGAAGTAGGTCCACGCGGAGAAAGTATCTGATGTGTACAAAAACATGTTCCTGATTGGTCTGAATATTTCATCCGACGTGGAGGGTCTCTCTGTTGAGTATATTCAACTTTTATTATTGTTAGATTTCAGCCACTTTCTTAATTAGTGTAAAAAATATCAAAGTGACGTTTATTCAGAAACAGAGGTAATATTAATTATGTTTTAAATTTGATTAATATCGACACCAAACGGAATCAAACCAAATATACTGGTTTTGACTTTTATCTATTTTAAATAACAGGTAAAAGAAAATCCCACTATATAAAAGCAACTAATTTCAAGCATTCTTAGGCATGCCACATATGATAAAATATTTAGAACCAATCATTTAGTCATGTCATTATGAATTTCTTAATGACAAATTGCTGGGCCTCACAAAACCTTCACACCAATTCAATGTATCATTCCAGCCAATAGCATATCATATTCCTCCCTCTTCGTTAACCCTAACCTCCACAATTCTTATAAGCTTAAAATAGTTAAGGCAAATTACACTACACCATTAAATAATTCATACCACCATCTTTCAAAATTCCGGCTAGATAGATACACTTTCTCCACTGTTCAGAGCCATTAACACCTTAATCAGATCAAAAACCCCAACCTAACGACTCTCTTCAACTTCCCCATCTCCATCTATATAACCCTTTAGCCACTTACGAAGCTCAAGTATTCTCCAAAGTTATATGAAAATACCTACCGCAGCTATGGCTGGACAAACTCCAACTCAACTGCACGAAATCCAGTCGAGGCGTGTTGAAGAAGAGTTAGAGTTTGTATTATGATCAGAGTACGCAAATTTCTGTCTAGATCGGCCATTTAGATCCCTGCAACTGAATCGCCACTGCCGAAGAGACGACGTAGCAGAAGATGAAAGATGTTTTTTCGTTCGAGAACTTTCGTATTGAATCTCTTCATAAACTCTTGGTAAGCTTATGTTAAGTTTAATGTTCTAAATCTGATCTGATTTGATTCGATATTATACATCGACGAAATTAAGCTTTTAAATTTAGTCATGATAATTGATACTGTTATGAAAAATTCCTTTGAGATTAGGAAGCATAAGTATATTGAAGCTCCAGACTGGTAATGATTTGTTTTTAAAAAAAATTATTGCTCGAATGTATGGTTTGTCTATGCTCTTTCTTGATTAATAGTGTTTGTATGATTTTTTGCAGAAATGACAAAGCAAATCTGCTCAAATATTAGCCACAGACCTGAAAGTTTTTGCGGCTTTCAACTAACTTTACAAAGAGATCACTCAGCTTCTGACTCTAGAGAATTTTAGGTAAATTTTCTGTTCACTTTATATAACTGAATTTTCTGGAAAGCATACACTTTGGTGTTTAAGAGTGTGTGTGTTTGTGTGTGTGTGTTTGATATCTCCACAAGGAAAACGAGAAATTGTTAAAATATGTTGATACAAAATCAGCCAGAAATATAATGTATACTGTGTTGCAGAAGCTGATCGAGGGAAATCCTTTGTTTGATGTGAAGCTTCCCTTTCCCAGTTTCAAGGCTTCCCAGCTCAGAACTTTGATCAATCAAAGGTGAATTTCCTATATATTTCTTCAAACAGAAGGGTCAAGTTTTCAATGTTATTTTGTGCGGAATATTACATCTCGAATTGGCAGAACCAGCTATGTCAACGAGGCCAGATCTAGAGTTCAACACATCAACCAAATTGACAAAATTATCCATCTCTTCTTTGATGTATGCCATCAAAATTTAATCTAATCTTTAACTCGAGTCCTGAAATGGCTTTTTGTTGCAGGTTGTACAAAGTCTTGAACATTCTTGAGTTCAATAGCACGAGGCAAAATATGCCAATAATAGTGCATGATAAAGATGGAAAACTCTGACTACTTTTTGAAAAACCAAATAAGTAAGTGTAACTGGTGATTTCATATAACAAAGTATACATATCTTCCTTTTCAAATTATTTTATGCCACTTCCTTTTCAAAAAATTTGGAGAATGCATGCTTGATCATTAGTATATTATATACATATGGGATTGGTCATATAATACACTGAAAACGTAGCTCCAATTGCTGATTTTTCATGGGATGTTAACGCAACGATATTGCTATCTTTATTACAAACTCATGTTGGATGTGATCTTGACTTCAGGAATCTTTTATTTTCCTAGATTGATAATTCTAGAAGCAGAAGCATGTAATACAAAGTTTGGATATTTATAGTTAATTAACTAACTTGTCATGATCTGTGTTTGTACCAGGTCAAAGTTGGGTGCACAAGGCAGGAAGCAACTGTGCTTAATAATGATTTACTATACACATGCTTTACTATATTTACTCTGAAATTCTATCTGAATAAAATATTTTCATATCTTTTTTTTCATTTTTTCATTAAAACATATATATTTCATTTTATCATTAAAATAAATATTTGGATAATTAAGTAATTTCAAATTTATTTAAAATAAATTTATATTTCATTTTTATTTTAAACAAAACTTTTAAATATTTAGTTAATGTCGTATTTATTTTAAAATTAAATTTATATTTCATTTTAACTAAAACAAAATTTTAAAATATGTAACTAATTTTGTTATGGGCAATTCTCTCAAATAGACCTTTTTTTATTTTGAAAATTTTAATATTTTTTAGTTTTTAAAATTTGAAATCATACTCCCAAAACCCTACCCCTTAACTCTAAACCCTAAATCATAAACCCTAAGCCCTAAATTATAAATCCTAAACCCAAAAATACACCCCTAATAAAACTTTTTTGGTCATTTTGATATTTGAGGTCTATATTTGTTATAAAAACTTTTTTAGGTCTATCCTAGGATATTTCTCTTTTGTAATTACAACTAAAGACATGTATAGTTTTGTATTAATCTGTGATTTAATTTAATATAATATAATACTTTTTAAAAAAAATTGATCCTTCAGCAGTAAAATTTTTCAATTTAGAATATTGTATATCACATGATTTAAAATATGCTTTCACTCAAAATTTAAAACAAATAAAATAAATTATTGTAAATGAACTATAAAATTATTGTGTTTTAAAATGTTTTATAAACAATTAGTAATATTGTAAATGTAGTGAAATTTTTTGTAAATTAACAAATTTGAATCATGTAATCCGCGCGTAGCGCGGAAAACGAATCTAGTTAATCTAACGGAAGCTAAACCCAAAATCAGATTGAACAATCACAAATAAATACATGTTAAATTGTGTAAAGACTGCTGCTAATTATGTTTTCAAAGTATTATTTGGGTTGAACGCTAGATTTCCCTTTGCTGAGATAGCAATTAGAGAAGGAAATCTATACAACGATGATTTCTTGTGTTGGATATATCTATAATTCAATAATATTATATATAAGAACAATACACAATCATATATAAGCGCCACAAAGTACAAACACATTACATTATTAAAGATCATAACCCTTTTGAGTTACGTTCAGAAACATACAATTGAAAAGCAAAAAAAAAGAAAGATTATATCACCAAAAGGGAATAAGAGTGTTGTAGAGCTAAAAGCTACTAAAGACTCTAAAGCCCTGATGCAATAAAGAGGATATATATATATTACTGGTTATAGTAATATTTGTTATAACTCATAACTAATTATGCCCTCAAATTATTCCACTTGATTTCGTTCTAGATCATCGCTTCTTGTCCTAACGACATACCAACCATGTTTTCATCAAATAACCATTTCTCCAACAAAGACAAAGATCCTTGCGATATCAAACCAGAATCTTGCTCCATTGTTACCGCCCGTTTACTCTCTTGGTCATGGAAGAAGCTAGTCTCCTGAGTCAAATTTTGAGTTTCTTCCATGGAATTGAAGCTAAAGAAAGATTGTTCAAACCCTTCTCCACCTTCTTCGGAAGTTGCTGAAGCAAGTGGTCCGGTCTCAGAAACTGGTGATGAGGATGTTAAAGTTAATGTTTTTGGTGTATCTTTCATGAAATCTTGAAGCAACCGAGCGATGTTCTCAGCACTTGACGCATATACCCCTGATGGGTATGGATTAGTATTGTTGCTTGTAGTGGTGGTTGTGGTTGTGGTAGAGGAAGAAGAAGAGGATGGATCATAACAACGGTCAAGTAGAGCTGATGAGAAGCTACGGATGTTTTGTGGTATGATTACTGGTGTTGACAATGATGATGGAGAAAGTGTTGATGATGGTTCTTTGTCTAAAGACAAAGCCTCACAAAGAGCTTGCTTTGCCATGTTGATATCTGTCTGGAGTCTTCTCTCCCATTGACCTTTGTTTGAGGTTTGTTGTTGCTTCTGTGAAATAGTGTTTGATGAAGAGAAGTCATCATTATCTTCTCTACCAGATTCGTTGATCTTCTTGAGCTTCTTCTTCAAGTGGGTGTTCCAATAGTTCTTTATATCATTGTCAGTTCTTTCTGGAAGGTATGATGCTATGGCTGCCCATCTATACACAAAGAGAAAGATGTTTAGATCTTATTCTATTTCTATATATATACCCAACTAGAAGGGGTAGCCTTTGTGGTTAAATATAGATCATGTGCATGCATATTACCTGTTGCCTAAAAGGGCTTGAAGATGAACAATCATCTTCTCTTCATGCTCAGTAAAATTTCCACGCTTAATACCGGGTCGAAGATAATTAGTCCATCTCAATCTGCAGCTCTTGCTACATCTCCTTAGACCTAAAAAACCAAAAATAAAATGATTTTAATCCAATAAAATCAAGGACCAATAAAATCAAGGAAAAAGGGATACAAGTTGTGTGGACGAAAGGGTCGGTGAAATAACTTAGGCTATTTAATTCACTCATCTTCAATGATCATACCAACCAAGGCACAGAAAAATAGTAGAAAACATAAACCCTCAAATAAAATTCAGAAAAAGAAAGGATTAATAGTACAATCAAACAGGCTACAAATAATTGATCAAGACATTACAAAGACTAACCTGTGTTCGTTGGGACAGATCTCCAGTTTCCAGGACCATGTTCTTGAATGTAAGAAACCAAGATGATGTCTTCCTCTGGTGTCCATGGCCCTTTCTTCACTCCATTCCTTTCGCAACAAGGTGGTCTTACCATTTTTTTTCTCCTTCCAGTGTGAAAGTATATTGTTTAAGGCAAGAAATTCGACTTTTAAAAAAGGATTTTGATGAGATATTAGAACAAAAACTAATATTTGAGGAGTTTTTCTCAAAAGCTTTTCAAAATTGTGAGGATTAATACAAAGGAAGTCCAAATGGGTTTGGTTTTGTCTGAAGAAGTGGAGAGAGATGTTGGTTATATTTATAGAAAAATTAGTAAGATACTCCCTCCGTTTCTAAAAAATGTATGTTCTGAAAAAAAAATTTGTTTTAAAAAGATACATTTTTTATTTTTTCAATGTATGATTTTATGAAAAATTGTAAGTTTCAAAAAAATTAATGGTGTTTATTGAATTTCTATTGGCTTAAAGTTATGGAAAATTGTTATTCACAAAAAACAATGCATATTTAATGAGTTTTCTTAATATATGTGAAAAATTTAGAATATGCATCTTTTAAAAACAGAGGGAATAGATGAGAGAGAGAGGGCAAATAGAGCAAATATGAGTTAATTAGTACGTAATTATTAAATTAAGGGAATGAAAAGCAACAATAATGAAGGGCCTGGCTTTGGCTTTGCTTTCAAAGAGTCAACATGTACAGCAAAATGCATTTACTCTCTTTCTCTCCAAAGTCAGCCTCCTTCTATCTCTTTCTCTCTTTCTATGGACTTACACAGTTTCAAACACAAATATTTTTGTACTTTTTTGTCATTTCATATTATCCTAATTGCATTTTTGTTTGGGTCAATTTGCTCAATACGAACCTGACAATTAAAAATATAACTATACCTTGAAAATTATGTCAGTTTAAAACATAATTAGACATTATAGTCTTTCACGACATGTGAGCGTGTGTATTACCATACACTAGAAACATATACTATTCTATGTATAACACAAATATAAAATAGATTATTCCAAACATAAAGAAAATAAATTGAGTTTTATAATACTATTTATTTATAGGGTTTAACGCAGTTTAACCGGTAGACAATATTAAAGAACATATTTATTCGTAGGTCAAATGTTTATTCTAAAATACATTACGTAAAGAAATAATATACATGATATATTACAAAGAATAAAAATATGTTATTCTATGTTTGATGACTATATAGTATAGTATATGAACAGATATATGAACAACAATAAAAGATGAGGAGTAAAAGGAGAGAAAGATGCAAAGAAGAATTATGAAAAAAAAACTAGAGGAAGAGTTTACATAAGACATAAGACGATGGAAAGAGTTGGAGAAGGAGGGATGGAGGCAAAGGAGAGGGAGGATGTCAAATAGTAGGGGTGGGTGTTCGGGTATCCGTTCGGGTTCGGATTGGGTATTTTGGATTTTCGGGTATTTCGGTATAGAGGTGTAGAACCCGTTCGGGTATTTCTGTACTTCGGGCCGGGTTCGGGTATTTTTAATTCGGATTCGGTTATTTCGGATCGGGTTCGGATATTTAGATTTTGAAAAAAAAAAAAAAATTTATTTCTCAAATTTCTTGTATTTAAAAATATAAATTTCACTTAACTTATTTTTTTATTTTTAATAGATTGAATGGTTAATAGATTTGGACATAACATTTTAAAACTAAAAAGACATTAATTTAGTTATTGTTTTTAAAATTTTGATGTAACTTTTTGTTAATTTTGAAGTAAAAAACTTGACATGCATTTTAAGTGAGTAGCAAATCATTTTTTCGTAATTGTATATATATCATATGAACTTAAAGTATATGTAGTATCAATATAAATATTTTATATAAAATGAGAGATGTAAAGTAGACATATAAGGTTAATTATACATATGTTCGGTTATCTTCGGATATCTATTCTGATTCGGGTTCGGGTATTATCCGTTTGGGTTCGGGTATCCATTCTCTCCTAATTCAATACCCGTTAGGGTATTTTGCTACTTCAGTTCGGATTTCGGTTTGGGTTTTTCGGATCGGGTTCGGATGCCACTTCGGATATCGGGTAAAGTGCCCACCACTATCAAATAGATAGAAGATGGGGATGCCGAATAAATATAAGAGGATGTGGATGTCAGAGAGAGAGAGAGAGAGAGAGAGAGAGAGAGAGAGAGAGAGAGAGAGAGAGAGAGAGAGAGAGAGAGAGAGAGAGAGAGAGAGAGAGAGAGAGAGAGAGAGAGAGAGAGAGAGAGAGAGAGAGAGAGAGAGAGAGAGAGAGAGAGAATGTATAATTATAATTCTATTTTACGCTTCGTAAATATAATAGAAAACAACAATATATTATCTGAACATTACATATTAGAGAGATAGATACAATAGGGAGAAAGGGAGTGAAAAAAGAGGAAAAAAAGAGGGAGATAAATATGGAGATTAAGGAGACTGATAGATGGCGAAATGGCGATTGAGGAGAGATACAGAGAGAGATGGAAGAAACGTAAATTTTATCACTACTATATTGTTTTGCCTTTCGTAAATAGAATAGTACAAAGTTTTATTATAACTGTATATATTCAGTTTATAAATATATGTCAGTTTTATAAAATTCAAAACATGTCATATACAAAAAAAAATCTATTTTTTTATAAGTATATAAAAGTTTCAAATTATAATTTTTAACTTAGAAAATGAATTAAAAATGAGAAGTGAAAGTGAAAAAGGGTAATATAGCAATTAATACATAAATATCATAGCTTAGTTGTTGTTATGGTTAGAGACTCCATTTAAATCCTACCATGTATATGCATCCAAATTTATCTTTTTGTTTATATTTAAAAATATTTTTTTTGCATGAGAGTGAAAATATTAATTATGTTTTCTTAAGATAAAGTATCATAATTTACTAGTATTAAAACTTATTAACGCGCAAAAAATAACCAGCTTCCTGGATCATGCAACTTATACTAATCTCGATCGATTTTACTTAATCTATCATCAAACTCAGTACAGTAAAAACTCTATAAATTAATAATTTTGGGACTATGAGATTCTATTAATTTATAGAGTTATTAATTTAAAAAAATGATTTTTTATTTTAGAATATATATTAAAAAAATTAGTTTTGCAGTATATATATTAATTAAGTTTTGAAATGTTACTTTCAGATTATTTTTCGTATACTATTTGGTGTATACAAAACTGTTTATATAATTTAAATGTGGTTTAAATATAATTTTATGAAATATTATCAAAATGTATATTGAATTGTTAAGAAAAAATAAAGATAATGCCATAGTTGATATAGAAAAAATACAATGTTTTTTGAATATACATAAAATTTATATGTATATAAACTATTAATTTATGATTTTAATGGAACCATATATTTACACATGATTTTTTTTAAAAAATATTTTATTATTTTATAGTATTTATTAATTTAAATTTGCAGAGTTTCTACTGAAAACAAATTTGACAAATATGTTCTAACTATTTTTAAACCATTGAGATCGAAATCCTCTACACGTACATTTATTTTTACAGAGGATCGGCGGAATTTTGACAAGTATACATAAATATACATACTATATAAATATACGCTGATATGGATATCACATTCATGCATGTGTCTGTGTGTGTATATGAAAAGTGAAAACATATCAGCTTGGATATTCAAAACCGTGTGGTGCTGATAAATGCATGATATATAGGTAAAGGAGGTGGCACCGAAAGAAGACAAGGAGATGAAAAAAGCTAATATTTCGATTTTTTTTTTTTTTTTTTTGTCATCTGAACTTTCATTCACCAAGTATCATAATTTTACAACCATCACAATTTTACAAACCCAACTATAAGAACACTGGTCAAAGAAACTAACATACACAAATAATTTACCCCAACCAACCCTAGATCAAACCAAAAAATTCCCCTAGTTAAACCACCCAATGTCAAGGAGAGGCCAAGCGTTTCTCATTCTCAAAGATATTCTTCAGCCAAAAGGGATAACCTGCAGCAACATAGGATTGAAACCTTCCACCTATAATCACACTTTGAGCAATTAGAAAAGCACCTCTGTTCCTTCTTTTATCTTCCTTTAAAAACCTCCACCATTCAATTTTTCTGAATCTGATTGAGAAGTCAGAACTCATAGCTTTGAAAGATGGCCAAGCCATAGGTCTTGTGATCGCTCCAACAATCATTTCATCATCAAAAGCAAAGATCACCCTATTCATCTTATGGCTCATCATACTATCAATCGCCCATAAACACACATGAACCTTCAGTTCATTTAAGTTACTGAGACCAGTAAAAGCTCTCCTACTATGCAATAGCACCTTGCCTTCCGAATCTCTTAAAACCCACGCAGCTCCCCCCCATGCAATGTCTTTTCTCCAATGCACTCCAATATCGCATTTAACCCAAGAGAATTGGGGAGGCTCCCATTTCACTAATACTGCCATCTTTAGCCTCTTTTCTTCCTCTACTCTTTTCACTTGAAATTCATCTGCAATAAACCAAGAATCAGCTTCATGACTGATTTTCTGCACTATCTCAAAGGCATTGAATCTCTTTCCTTCAAAACCAAATATATTGCGATTCTTCCACAAATGCCATATAAACCAGGGAAACCTTCTTCTTGCCTCCAGCGTAGAATTTGAATTGTTCAACCCAAACATCAAGAAATGGATGTTAGAGTAAAAAGAATTCTCATCAAATCCATTATGAGGAATAGGGATGAGCGACAGTGCCCAGACCTGACGCGCCAAGGGGCAGGTAAAAAGAAGATGGTTAACAGATTCATCCTCAAATCCGCAAAGCTGACAACACGGATCCAATTTGACTCCTCTCTTGATCAATAATTCTCCAACTGGAATGGCATTGGAAATAGCTTTCCACAAAAAGGTTTTAATTTTGGGATCTGTTCTGACTTTCCAAATAGAGTCTTTCAAGAGGTTAAGAGACGGGAGAGCTTCAGCTTCTCGAATCATAACAGAGTGTTTCTCATTATTCATCATCCAATAACCAGATTTCACCGAGTACACTCCATTTCTATTGTGGCACCAAGTCCAAAAGTCTTCTTCATTTACTGCTGGCTTCATCTTCATAATGCTTGCTATATCTTCAGGGTAGAATAGCTCAGCCAGCACCGACGACTTCCAAGTCCTGGAATCTTGATCTATAAGATGACTAACCTTAAGATCCAAATCGACAATGGGGTTCATCATGAGAGGTCTTCGCATAGTCTCCCCTGCAATCCAAGAATCCATCCAGACATTGATAGAATTTCCATTACCAACCTGTTTGCTAAGTCCCCGAACAAGCAGTTCTTTCCCAAATTGAATACTTCTCCACCCGTACGAAGGTCTGGCCCCCAATCGAGCATTTAAAAAGACGTCATTAGGAAAATATCGACTTTTAAAGACTCTTGCAAACAGAGAATCAGGCTGGTAAAGTAACCTCCATGCCTGCCTAGCAAGAAGGGCTTGATGGAAGGTGTGAATGTCTTTAAAGGCTAACCCACCTTGATGTTTTGAAAGACACATTTTTTCCCACTTCATCCAATGGATCTTGCGTTTATGTTCCAAAGAATCCCACCAAAAAGCAGCCATAGCCTGAGTCAGGTTTTCACATGAACTTTTAGGTAACTTAAAGCATGACATAGCATAAAGAGGCATAGCCATTGCCACTGCTTTAAGTAAAACTTCTTTGCCACCCTGAGAAAGAAGCCTAGCAAAATACCCTGAGAGCCTGTCTTTTAATCTATCATAAATATAAGCAAGCAACTCAGATTTAGAGCTACTGAAGCACTCAGGTAGACCAAGGTACGTTCATGTTCCTCCTTCCTTCTCAATACACGTGATTCTTTTGATACTAACCTGGTTCTGAATCAAAACCTTCCTTCCAAAAGTGATAGCAGACTTCTCCAGGTTAATCCTTTGACCTGTGGCTCTTCCATAAGTATTCAATATCTCCATCAACACTTTAGCTTGTTCATCACTGGCTTTACATACAAATAAACTGTCATCTGCAAATAAAAGGTGATGAATCATCGGTCCTTTTTCATCAAACTGAATGCCTTCAAGTCTTCCTTCCTTCTCTGCCTTCTCAATAAGATGAATCAACCCCTCAGTACAAAGAACAAAAAGGAATGTAGACAAAGGGTCACCTTGTCTGAGTCCTCTACCCGGCTTAATATTTCCGAAAGGCTGATCATTAATTAGAACTGCAAACGAAACCGAAGATACACATTCCATAACTCTGTCAACCCAAGCGCCATTAAATCCCATTGCCTTCAACAGTCCTTGAAGGTAAGCCCATTCAACACGATCATAAGCCTTCGACATATCAGATTTGATTGCCATGAACTTATCCGAAATCTTGTCATTGGTACGAAGGTTATGAATCAACTCATGCGCAATAAGAATGTTATCGGAGATTAGCCTTTCTTCAACAAAGGCAGACTGAGTAGAGGAAACAATGTTCGGGAGTAAAGGCTTTAATCTCCAAACCAGGATTTTGGAAATTATCTTATAAAGGACCGAACATAAACTGATAGGCCTCAGATCAACCATTCTTTGGGGATCAGTGGTCTTCGGGATTAGGCATAAGTGGGTAAAATTCCAATCTTTTGGGAGAAAGCCATGCATAAAAAACCTCTGAACCTCCTCTGTTACTTGTGCACCAACAATATCCCAATTACTTTGAAAAAACATCCCTGTCATCCCATCAGGTCCGGGTGCACTAGCAGCATTTATAGCAAAAACAGCATCTCTCACTTCAGCTCTAGAAACCTCCTTAATAAGATACTCATTCATTCTTGGTGAGACAGAAGGTATAAACCCATCAAAGAGATCCTTGAAATCAGTCGGATTTGTTGATTTGAAAAGGTCAGAAAAGTAATTTGAAGCAACCTCCCCTTTGGCTGACTCCGAGAAGTGAGAGACCCCTTGATCATCTACCAGTTTCAGAACCCTTTTTTTTGCTCTGTTGGCTTTCACTGAAGCATGATAGAACTTGGTATTTCTGTCACCACATATGGCCCATTTATCTCTGCATTTCTGGCGCCAAAACTCTTCCTCCTCCCTGTAAGCATGCATCAAAAGTCTGTTGAGGTAGATTAGTCTCTGAGAAGATGGAAAGGATGAGGACTGTTCTTTTTCCAACTCCATCTGACACTGAATAAGCTTGTCTCGAGCATTCAAATTCTGAGATTTTTTTCAAATGCTGAGACTTCTCCTCACTTGACGAATCTTCTCCGATACCACAGAAGTATCCTTCCAATGAGAACTCATCCATGCTTTTTTAATTTCCCCCTTAACCTGGTCATTATTCAAAAACCGACTGTCATATCTGAACCTACCAAGATGATGAGTCTCTCTCGCAAATAACTTAACCAAAACAGGTCTATGATCGGATCCCCTCTTCTCTAGGAAAGTCTGAGATGAATGAGGAAACATCGAAAACCAGTTTTTGTTCCCAAAAGCCCTATCAAGCTTGCATTGGATCCATAAATCTCCTCTTTTACCTCCCCAGGAGAATTCATTACCATAAGAAGGGAGTTCACAAAGCTCCGCAGCATGAATCATATCATTAAAAGGTTGAAAATAGGCTTCATTTCTTCGAGGACCCTCTAGCTTCTCATCATTATTTCTTATGGCATTGAAATCTCCAAGCACACACCATGGGATTTTTCGATTAACCCCAATTCTTGAAAGTCTTTCCCAAACCCTAGGTCTTTCTTTAAATACAGGATGGCCATAAACACAAGAAACAAAATATTTACTATTACTTGACTGTACAGAGAAGTCAACAAGGTTCTTATCAACAAACTTGAACTCCAAACGAACCGAGTTCTTCCAAAAAAGCGCCAGGCCTCCGCTATACCCAATAGGATTAACAGTGAGAATCCTATCATAACCCAGCCACTCCTGAAGGTCAACCAAAACATCTCTACCATTCTTAGTTTCCATCAAAAACAAAACCTCGGGAGAATGTTCTTTACGCATCTCCCGTAATCTTGGAATCACCAAGTCGTGTGCACGGCCCACTCCTCGGCAATTCCAACTGAACATAGACATATCAGATCTTGGGCGGTCCCTCAATTGGGACCACCATTGGTTTCTTAGACCTTGGCGAGTATTGAGATGTCTCCACATCAATCGAACTTTTTCTTTTTTCTGGGACGGCAAGAACGTTATCTTTCTTCTTCTCCTCATTAGGACCAACAAATTTAACAACTTTCCTCTGAGACTTTCTCACAAAAGAACCCGGCCTCCTTCTTGGCATAGCACTCCTCCCTTTGGTCCCGGAAGAACAGGCATCAGAGATGCCAAAGTTATAACCCGTAGAACCACCAGGATTCCAACTACCACTTGCCGAATCCGAGAAAACAACGTCTTGAGAAGCTAAACCCAAGAGTCTTGGCTCCATAGATAACGCATTTCCTGCTCTAAAGGCAGAGGCCATCAGTTTGCTTCCTCCAGGCGAGCTCATACTTTTGAGATTTTCATTTTGCTTATGGAAATCAAAAACAATACCCTTGCCCTTGTTCAGATCAGCTGTGAAGGTAGGAGGAGGCTCCAATCTTAACATCGTCTTCTGAGCAATGGGATCATGCTCTATCTCCTTTAAGGACCATTTAATTCTTTCTTTTCTCGCCAATTTCTCAGCCCCTTCAGCTTCCAACAAATAATGCCTCATTCCTTCTAGCACTTCATCCGCTATTTTTGGACGCCCATTCAAAGGATTGATCCCAACTTGGGAATCAAGCACCACTCCAAAAAGTGGATCATCCTCTTTAATTACTCTCTCCGCAAGCTGACTTTGAAAATTCTCTATAGCTTTTCCTTTCATCTCCGCATGAGCATAAGCCGCTTGAAAGAAAGGACAATGGGACTGTTCATGAGTTAGCCTTTGACAAGAGTAGCATCTTTTTTGCAATCTCTCATAATCATACAGAATTTTCACCACCTCTCCTCCAGGAACAGTAACCGTTTTGAAGCGCCTAAGAGGTTTAGAAAGATCAAACTTAACCTTGACTCTTATATAGTCTTTGAGTTGAGGTTTATCTGGATCAAACGCTACTTCAATGACTTGGCCAGCAAAATCTCCTAGCGACGTTAACGCCGCCTTCGTATAATGATTCACTGGAATATTACGCATCTGAACCCAAACCTCAATGAACTGCAAATAGTCCGGTGGTGGTCTCTCCACCCACCTTTCTATTGCCAGTGTCCACTGATTACTAGTATGAACACCTTTGTTCAAAACATCTAACAAGTCATGCTCATGCTTGAAGATAAACTGGAACCTGTCTCTAGAAAGGGCCACACCTCCAACCCGATCATAAAGCCTCCACTTCCTAGGCATCTCCAGAATAACCTCTGAAATATTTTGACACTGGGGATTAAGCAATCTCCCCACCAAACTTACAGCGTTCCGCTCTGTAGAGTAATAATCCGGCAAATCCGGAATAACGAACGGCTCTTCACCCTCTTCTAAAGTCATACCATGCATCGCCTTATCCAAAAAAGGATCCATATCCTTCATACTCTTGAGACGTAGATACCAGAAACACCTTCAATACTCTTCTAAGACCCCAACCAGTAAAAGCCCTCTTTATACCCGAAGTCTTGAATTTTCAAACGAAAGAAAAGTTGCTATCACCAGGAACCAACAATTAATCACTCCACCCACAGATTTAATTGAAGGATACAACACTCAATATAATCGAAAAGGAAGGAATAAAGATTATATTGAGAAGACAGAACCCAAAAAAGGGAAGCACAAAGTTTATCGCTTTTCTTATCGCCTTATCGTCTTGGTTCATCGCTAATATTTCGATATAACGTGAAGTTTATTTATCGTATAAACGTTGACAAAAAAATATATGTATCGTATAAACACTGTAGCGTATAATAGAGGTTCTTTGGTTTATTAAATAGATTTGCTGGATTTACTATGATTAACCCATAACGCGGCGTCCGGCAGAAATTATCTTCCGGTTGTTCGATAAGAATAACATAAGTATTTGATTTTCTTGCTTCAAAATTTTGATCTAGAGCATCTCCATGCATTTTATATAAGTTTAGATAATTAACATTATAAATAAATTCACTCTAATAAAATTATATACTTTTTTTCTGTTTACATTAAAATAGCATTTTTTATACGAATATATTGAGATTTCAATTCAACTTAAAATTATTATATTTTAGAGAATAAAATACATTGAAGGTGATTTTAGAAACAACTTTTTGATACTACAAATAAACAATTAGTAAAAAAGTGATATTGCACAAGAAAATAAAAAATGTGAATTTTTTTTGCTAGCTGATACATATATCACTTTCCAATCATTTTTACAATTGAGAATTGCCTTGATATAAAAAAAACATAACTGCACTGCCTAAAGTGTTTTAATTAACATAGTCTACGATTTGAATCGACGACATGTATAGCGAGCATAAAAGAATACATATATATATCCCCTATATATTATTTGAGAAGCATTGCAACATTTTTTTTGTAGCCACGTGTCATCACTAGAATGATTCTTAGAATCCTTAGAGAAATAAGTTGGTCCATCTAAATATATAATAAGCTTTTTATTAAACCACAATAAATACATTATTAATGTGCTTTATTATTTCCTTAAATAAGATTATGGAATTGCCTAATGTGGCTAAAGTATATATGACAATTAATGATTTTGAATAATAAAGATTTGATAAAAATAAGTGTGTATTATAATTATATATGTTTAATTTTAAGTTATTAAAATAAATTAAACAATCATAGTAACCATATAATAAAAATTAAAAAAAAATTATTTATATATTATATTTTGAATTTTTAAAAACGAGTATAAATTACTAAAACTGTTAAAAATTTCACCTTAAAATTTTGTGATCTATAATTTAAAACTTTTGTTATGACATGATAAAAATAATTAAAAAATAATATAAGTTGAAAGTCTCATTTAATAAGTATCAAAAATAAAAGATATATAAATATATGTATCATTTTAAATTAAACTATATGCCATATAAAAATACATAAATATCTTAATTTTGAAATTTACTTTGAAATTTTTTTTTGATAAAAAATTTTAAAAAATATTGACAACTTAATTTTTTAAATATTATAAATTACTTAAACCATTAATCCCATAGTGAAAATTTGGTTATCGCTAATTTAGACTTTTTGCTATAACAGATACAAATAATAAAAGACAATATGAGCAAAAAAATCATCTAATAAATATTAGTATTAAAATATACCATATATATGTTACTATCATTTAAATTTAATTATACATCATATCAAATAGAAAAAATATGTTTTCGATTTATAAAATTTATTTATATGTTCACACCAATTTAATTATATAAGTAGTAGATAATGACTTTTTAATTATTCAATATATATTTATTATTTTATAATATGTTATAAACATATAATATATAAAATAATTTATATATATAATGTTCATCCCGCGCAAGGCGCGGGTCTTAATCTAGTTAATATATATACAGATACACATTAAATTAGGGCTGCGTGGTGTTACTCTAATTTCAAAAAAAAAAATCATCTATTTCCAAATTTTAGTAACTTACACCAGTAACACCACGCATCCCTAATTTAATGTCACCTTCCTTTTTGTGAATACATTCATTGAATTGTCGACCCATCAAATGTCCATAGCTTATGGAGTAATACATATTTATGGCGTTTTTTGTTGTTATTATTCTATGTCCAACTTATTAGGTTTGTTAAAAATATACTGGTAAGTTCACTAGAAAATAAACTACTTGAGCAAACATTGAAATCAAATAATACATTGTTTTACACAACTGTAAGTCCGTAACCGAATCCTTAAGATCAAGTAGATTTGCTCGTCGCTATTTGACTTTTATGTTCATAGACTCATTAATTAACTCCCAGATTAAAGTTTTACGGAGATCAATGCACCTCGTCTTTAAATTTAAACCAACTTGAGAAATAAGTATGACTCGTAAAAATGTTTAGCACAACATATTTCCGGCACTATATATAATAATACGGTAATCTTCCACTCACGCTTTACCCAATAAACCTTTCAATTGCATCATGAATAGTTTATTAATCTTACTGTAACTTATATATATTAATGTCCTTAATTACCACTACCAAATGAAAGTTAACAGTAATTAACGCTTTTCTTATTAACTTTATCGAAAGGACGACTATATTAGGGAAAACATTTTGGTTTACAGAAAGGTAAACCTAAACTATCTGACAATTTTATATACATCGATCTATGATCTATATGTTGATAAAAATAAGCAAATGTTTTGGTGAACTGAAATCTTTACAAGAAACAAGAGGAATGTTGCGATGCACGTCGTGGATGGGGGGGTGCATGCATTGAGCTTCTTAAATTATTATTTCTACCGACGTGCATTGAGTTCTAAAATGAATAGGGAAATATATTCACATATATATATGCACTTTAGTACTAAGTTATGAAATACTCCCATAAACACCACGTCCTTGGGGATGTACCCGCCCATACCTTCTTATTTACTCATCTTCGGGGTTCACATATTAACTTTACCTTGACTATATGCCACATAGATACCTACTTATGCAGTACTTTATTTTATCAATATCTATTATTTGATAGGACTGTACTAACTAATAAATGCACATGTTACCGAGTTTCTTTCTTTTATACGTAAGTATCTCCGACGGTTTACTTTATATTTTCCTCTAAAATAGAGTAATTCTATAATAGAGTTGGATGTTGTTCTATTAATACTCTATTTTAGAGTGAAAAATAAAATGATAAACAAAAAATAAAAAAAATACTCTATATATAAAGTAAAAAATAGGTTTACACTATTATAAAGTAGAAAATTATAAAGTACCATTGAAGCATTTTTATTCTAAACTCTATTTTAGAGGAGAAAATATAGTGGGATTAGGGATGCTCTAAAAAATAATGAAAAATACTAGTTTTTCGTTACCACCATAATATTATATGTGTTAGAATAAGAAAATTATTTGAGAGTTTAATTTCTAGAGAATGAAGAACTTGAAGAACAAGAGAGAGAGATGGAGATTTCAATGTGTAAGAGAGAAGGAGAGAAAATTATTTCCTTAGATCTGGAAAAATGTTATTACAAAACATTATATGGAAGAGGAGAATAACTAGAAACAATCTTACTCAAGAAGCCAAACACACTTGGCTTATTAGAAAAGATACAATAAAATATATGATTGTTTTTACTGTAGCTCCGCGAGTACTGTTATATTGGCAAGCCTTGTTTGTTTCTCTTTGGCAAGGCTTGCTAGCATTCACCTTAGCAGACCTTGCTGGTTAAAAGCTTCTTCCTATCATTTTAATACTCAATATTTTCTTCTTCATCTCAACACTCCCCCTCAAGCTTAACTTTGGAAATCAGTCAAGTTTGGAATCATGAAGAACTTGCCTCATTAAAACCTTAATGTGCAAAACCCAGTGGAACGAAAACACACAAAGGAAAAAGAGTAGAAGTCTCCATGATAGGTAAGTCAGTGAGATGTGAGGTCTATGAGTCCAAGCTTTGAATGAATGAACTCACAGACCTTGGTACTTGCTGCCTTTGTGAAAATGTCAGCCAGCTGGTCTTCACTTCTAGTGTAGCAAGGTAGGATGATATGTTGCTCCACTGCTTGTCTCACTTTGTGGCAATCAACTTCTATGTGTTTAGTCCTCTCATGGAACTCACTGCTGGATGCTATATGAATGGCAACCTGGTTATCGCAGTGCATGGTAATATGAGTTGTAGTCTCTACACCCATGTCTCTTAGCAGGTTCCTGATCCAAATAAGCTCACTAGTGAGCTTCCTCATTGCTCAATTCTCTGCCTCATCACTTGAGCATGATATTATCTTCTGCTTCTTGCTCTTCCAAGTGACTAAGTTGCCTCTAATAAATGTGCAATACCCAGTAGTTGATTTCCTATGAACTCTATCTCCTGCCCAATCTACATCATAATATCCAGTGATCTCAGTGCTTCCATTGCATGCCATACAGACTCTTGACCTGGTGCTTCTCTTAGATACCTCAAGATTCTTTCCACCATATTCCAGTGATGTATCTTGGGTTTTTGCATGTGTTGGCTGACTTGATTGACTACAAAACACACGTCTGGTCTGGTTATGGTGAGGTAAATGAGCTTCCCAACCATTCTCCTATAGTGTTTGACATCTTCATAGGGTTTGTCTTCAAACTCCCCCTCACGCAGCACTTTATAGCCATCTTCAAGAGGAGTCTTTGCTACTCTTGATCCAAGCTCACCTGCCTCACTCAACAAATCAAGAGTGTACTTCCTTTGGGATAAGAATGGTCCTTCTTTTGATCGACATATCTCAATCCCTAGGAAGTACTTTAACTCCCCCAAGTCTTTAATATCAAAGGATGTCTTAAGGAAAGCTTTAGTCAAGATGATACCTTCCTTGTCACTGCCAGTGATGATAATATCATCAACATAAATCAGTATCACCACAATTCCTTGCTTGCTTGTGAGAGTGAAGAGTGTATGACCAGCTTCTGAGTTTACAAACCCTCTTCCATTAAGAGTTGTACTCAGTTTTTGATACCAAGCTCTTGGTGACTGTTTTAATCCATAGATTGCTTTCTTCAACCTTAGAATATTCCCTGGCTTAACCATATCTTCCATACCCGTAGGTGGCCTCATGTAAACCTCATCCTCCAGCTCTCCTTGAAAAAAAAAAATTTCACATACATCTGCCATAAATCTCATTCAAGGTTCACTGCCAATGAGAGAAGAATCTTTATGGTGTGGAGTTTAGCTACTGGTGCAAAGGTATCCAAATAGTCTTTTCCATAGCCTTGAGTGTATCCTCTTGCAACCAGCCTTGTTTTCTTCCTTTCTGGTTTTCCATTGACGAAATACTTGATGGTGAAGAGCATGCGGCTTGTAACAGCTTTTTTTCTTTTGGGAAGCTCAGTTTCATACCAATTATCATTCTTGATCATGACACCAATTTCATCTCCAATTGATTCTCTTCATTCTTTATGCTCTATGGCTCTTGATCCAGATTGCTGATGAAGACTACATGCTCTTGAGGATAACTCACAAAAAAACATGTTGCTTGGATAGGGTGAGCCATTGTATTGCTGTTGAAGTACACTCTGCTGTCGATTCACTTGGATGGTTTCTTCACTCTTGTGCTCCTTCTCAATGGCTGAATCTGCTGCTCTTCTACCGCTGCCTCTTCCTGTCCTTGATCTCCATTAAATTGATTTTCACTTGGCTGATCAGATTCAACTCCATCTTGATCATGTGTGGTTGCTGAATCATCTCTTTCTTGCGGTTGTGATTCAGGTTCATTGTCCCCCTCAGGATCAGGATGGATTGTTTCCACAACTGGTGATGCTTCTTCATTGTTTCCAGCAGCTGGTGGTGAAGGAGAAGTCCTTGGTACTTCACTGCTCCGAGGCTGATTGATGCCTAGACTCTCTAGAATAATTCTTTAGTTGTTTGCCCTATCTGAAGGTCCTTGTGAGGGATTTTGAAGGTTTTTCAATTCTTCCAATCATAGTACTCTTTTGATTCCACAAACTTCACAGCCCGTGAGACAAGAACCCTTCTTGACTCTGGATCATAGCATTTATACCCCTTTTGAGTTGAAGAGTAACCAATGAACATAGCCTTTGAACTTTTAGCATCAAGCGTGTTCCTCAGCTCCCCAGGTATCATCATAAAACAGAGGCACCCAAACACACGCAAGTGGTCCAAAGATGGGTTGGTCTTGTTTAGGACCTCAAATGGAGACAGATCGTTGATGACTTTAGTTGGAGTCCTATTGATCAGATAAGTAGGAGACATTACATCATCACTCTAAAATCTTTTTGGAACATTGGTGTGGAACATCATTGATCTTGCTACCTCCATCAAATGTCTATTCTTCCTCTCAGCAACTCCATTCTGTTGAAGAGTATAAGGGCAGCTTGTTTGGTGACTAATCCCATGTTGAGCAAAATATTGCTTGAATGCCTGACTTGTATACTCTCCACCATTATCTGACTTTAAAATTTTCAGCTTGGCATTGAAATGGTTGCAGATATGGGTCTTTAGACTGAATCAATGTCATCCAAGTGTATTTGGACTTCTCATCAATGAAAGTGACAAAGTATTTGTGGTTCTCTCTGGACAAACACGGAGCAGTCCATACATTAGAGTGAACAAGATCAAAACATCTTCATAGATGGTGTTAGAATGTAGAAAAACTGTTCTACAATGCTTCCCCAAATTGCAAGCTTCACAATCATCATTTTTGAAGACTATACCACGCGCACCATCGAGGACATTAGATTATTTTTTCGCTTTTTGTAAATATTCTATACTAATAAAAGAGACCTTTTGAGGCTCCATGGAGCGTCCACATCAGCAAAAAAACATCTCCCGAAAGATGACACGTGGCATAAAATATAGTTTTACATTTTAATATTACTAATTTTTGAAAATTATAATATGTAAACATATATCATAAAAAATGGAAAAACTACATTAAACATATGTAAGATTACCATTTTTCACTTAAAAAAAAGACGGCTTATCTCCATAATGTAACTTTACCGTTTTATAAAAAAACATTATATATAATTTCGAAAGTAATAAATATATGTAAACATACAACATAAAAATGGAAATACTACATTAAACATATGTAAGATTACCATTTTACATTTTTATTTTTAAAAAATAATATGTAAACATAGAACATAAAAAATGGAAAAACTACATTAAACATATGTAAGTTTACCATTTTTCACTAAAAAAAGACGGCTTATCTCCATAATGTAATATTAATATTTTGTAAAAAAAAACATTATATATAATTTCGAAAATAATAAATAATATGTAAACATACAACATAAAAAAATAGAAATACTACATTAAACATATGTAAGATTACCATTTTACATTTTAAAATAACAATAATATATAAACATACAACATAAAAAAATGGAAAAACTACATTAAACATATGTAATATTACCATTTTTCACTAAAAAAACGGCTTATCTTCATAATGTAACGTTACCATTTTATAAAAAAAAAAAACATAAATATAACTATTTGACTATTTGTCCAAGTTCTTATATTAAACATTGCCGTTTTACATTAAAAATAGAAAAATACATTAAGATTTAAACATCTATCTTAAAATATAAAATATAGATATTAACTAAATATAAGTATAAGAAAGAGAAATACTCAATATACAGAAAAATAAATAATAAATAAATATTATAAGTATATAAATATACGAATTATATATACAAAAATAAGTAAATGCATAATTTTTAAAAAATGGAAAGAGTACATTAAATATTAAACATCTATCTTAAAATGTAAAATATAGATATTGACTAAATAGAAAGTATAAGAAAAAGAAATACACAACTTAAAAACAATGGAAAAAGTATATTAAGATTTAAAAATCTATCTTAAAATGTAAAATATAGATATTACGCAAATAGAAAGTATAAGAAAAGGAAATACACAATTTAAAAAAATGGAAAAAGTACATTAGTATTTAAACATTTATCTTAAAATGTAAATCTATCTTAAAATATAAAATTATTAGTAAATAAAAAGTATAAGAAATAGAAATACACAATATAAAGAAAAATAAATACTAAGTAAATATATAATATAAGTAAACTAGGTTAAGACCCCCGCCTTGCGCAGAATTAATATTATATATAATTTACTTTTAAGTATTATATATTTTTTACATATTATGAAATAATAAATATATATTGATTAATTAAAAATATAGTAACTATTACGTATATAATTAAATTGGTACAAATACTTAAATAAATTTTATTAATCCACACAAACAAGTTTTTCTATTTTATATGGTATAAAATTAAGTTTAAATGATATTAACATGGGAAATTACCACAAATAGCATATTTATAGTACCACTTTTCATGTTTACACTAACCACTTTTACCCTCACTTTTAATGAAGGGTAAAAGACAATTATACCCTTAGGGTTAACTAATCTAGACTTAGGGTTTAGAGTTGAAGGGTGGGGTAGGGTTTTGGAATGTGAAATTTAGGATTCTAATAAATATATAAATAAATACTTAAAAATATAAAAAAAGTTTCAAAAAAAAATTTGAAAAAAAAAATTTCAAAAAAAGTAAAATTTATAAAAAAGTTTGATTTTGAAAAAGTATAATTTTTTTTTTTTTTATTTTTTTCATTTTTTTAATTATTTTTATTTATATATTTTTTTTTTATTTAAATAATAATTTACTATATATATAAATAACAAGGGCATAATAGTCTTTTGCCACTTAATGAAAAATGTATTTTTGAAAATGTCTTCTTAGTGGTCGTAAAAATGAAAAGTGGTATCATGAAAGTGGTAAACATGTAATTTCTCCTATTAACATAGATATATAGTACATTTTTAATGAGTAATTCTTGGGTTCACTCCCTAGGGTGAATCTTTAGGTTCACCAACCAATAAGATTTCATTATTTTAAATTCAATATCTTTTAAAAAAGGAAACAAAATATTGTCAAGTTATATTATGTTTTAAAATAAAAAGGTAAAAAAAATAGTAGTTACAAAAAAAAGAATTTTTTATAAAATATTGTTAACATCGTCAGCAAAACACTAAACCCTAAATCCTAATCCCTAAACTTTAAATCCGAAACCCTAAACTCTTGGGTAAACCATAAACCCTTGGGTAAACCATAAACTCTTGGGTAAACCCTAAACCCTGGGATAAATCATAATTCTAAATCAAAAACACTAAACACTAAAATCATAAACCCTTGAGTGTTTTAGTGTTTATTGTTTTTGATTTAGAGTTTATGATTTATCCAAGGGTTTATGATTTATTCAAGGGTTTAGAGTATCGGATTTAGGGTTTAGGGATTAGGATTTAAGGTTTAGTTTTTTTCCTGACGACGTTAAAAATATTGTTTTTGTAATTACTACTATTTTTATTTTTTATTTTTTATTTTTTTAATCCTTTTATTTTAAAAACATAATATAACTTGACAATATTTTGTTTCCTTTTATAAAAGATATCAAATTTGAAATAACATAATCCTATTGGTTGGTGAGCCTAGAGGTTCACCCTAGGGGGTGAACCCAAGAATAAGTCATTTTTAATATTGACATCTGTTAAAAAATATTTTATACTCATATTATTTTTGATCATTTGTATTTCCTTATAACAAATTTTTTAAATCAATAATAACAATAAAAAAAATTTGGGATGTTTAATAGTTTTAGTAATTAATAATTTTAAAAACATTCATTGCAAAGTTTAAAATCTAAACATTAAGTTGTCAATAATTGTTCAAAATGTTTATCAAAAAAATTGAAAGCAAATTCTAAACTAAAATACTTATGTATTTTATATGGTATATAATTTATTTTTAAAAAAAATATTAATATACATATATATAATATTTATTAAATGAGATTTCATACTTATGTAATTTCGTAATCATTTTTATCTTGTTATAACATAAATTTTAAACCATGGATCACAAAAATTTCAATGTGAGATTTTTAACAACTTTAGTCATTTATATTTGTTTTTAAAAATTCAAATTATAATATATACAAAAAAATCTAAATTTTTATTATATAGTTAATGTGGTTGTTTAATTTATTTTAATAAGTTAAAATTTTGAAAAATGATAGAAAATAGACCAATTTTTATCAAATCTTTTTTACTCAAAATCATTAATTGTCATATATACTTAGTAATTCCGTGATTTTTATTTAAGGAAACAATGAAGAACATTTATGATTAATTTATGGTTAGTTTAATAAAAAACTTATTATATATTTATATGAACCAACATATTTTCCTAAGGATCCTAAGAATGATTGTGGTGATGACATGTGGCTACAAAAATATGTTATAATGCTTCTCTTTTAATATATAGGGGATACCCAATTTAAAAATGGAAAATTACATTAAGATTTAAAAATATATCTTAAAATTTAAAATATAGATATTACGTAAATAGAAAGTATAACAAATGGAAATATACAATTTAAAAAAAAATGGAAAACGTACATTAAGATTTAAACATTTATCTTAAAACATAAAATAGAGATATTAAGTAAATAAAAATTACAAGAAATGGAAATACATATACATGAAAATAAATAATAAGTAAATAATGTAAATATATAATATATAATATATGAATTATATATATACTAATAAGTAAGTACACAATTTTTTTAAAAAATGGAAAAAGTTCATTAAGCATTAAACATCTATCTTAAAATGTAAAATATATATGATATAAGTAAATACACAATTTAAAAAAATGGAATAAGTACATTAAGATTTAAATATCTATTTTAAAATATAAAATATAGATATTACGTAAGTAAAAAATATAAGAAATGGAAATAAACGTTTTAAAAAAGAAAAAAGTACATTAAGATTTAAACATCTATCTTAAAATGTACATCTCTTAAAATGGTAGTAAATTATATAAAAATGGAAATACCATATTAAACAAAAAAAAAAATGTATAGTTTTACATCAAGAAAATCCTTATAAAACTCATTATTCCATCAACATCAACCTCACACTATCAAGGAAAACTTCAAAGCACTCGAACAAAAAAATGGTTCCACCATCAACTCTTGCCGTCCCAAAAACCTTTAATGACCTTGAAGGAGATTTTTTATAACAACGAACTTTTTGTTAGGTGGATTCATTGTTGGAAAACCCGCAACTTGTAAAAGCCAAATTTATACATGGGAATTGAATTGCTTTTCATAGACTCAAAGGTATTCTTACAAATTTAAATTTTATTGTTAGTATTCATACTAACTCTTTCATGATCAAACCATTACAGTTAATAACTATTCAAGCGTTTATCCCGAAACACTTCCTTCCTCGCCGAATCAGGTATTGGTTTATGTTGGTTTAGTATTGTTTTTGGTTTATTAACCGGGTTAGGATGGTCCTATTGTAAATATAATTTAAGTTGGTTTAGTATATATTATGCTTAAAATAGCTTAAATTAAATAATAGTAATATTATGCTTAAAATATAATTTTAGAGAGTTTTCAAATATAGTTTACAGAACATTATAGGTGATGAATTTAATTTATTAAATTCGTTTATTACTTAAAACTAAGTTTTTTATAAACTCACTGAGTTATAAATATCAATGATGGATTAGTGAGTATAACAAGAAGACAAAAATATAAATATTTTATTTTTAAGATAAGAAATTCAGCTTTTATTTAGTTACTCAATATATAATATCTTAAATTATTTTTTAAAAAATATACATAATTTATATATATAGATTAATCTTCCAAACTTAAACTATTATATTATATATGAATAGTGTTTTTAAATAAAAATAATTTCTGATTTAAAAAAAATAAAAACAACAAATGGTTATTTTCAAATAATAGATGTAATTTACATTATACTATCATTTAACAAGTATTAGATACGTTTTGATATATCATTATTTTCTATTTCCAAAAAACAATTAATTGGTAAACATCAATATCATCTAGGTTAAGTATACGAACAACACAAATTCAAACATCACAAAAAATATTTACATAAACATTATAATACAATAATTTAATCAAAAAATACAATTCAAAAAACAATATTCAAAAGAATAGTTATATACTTAATATTTGAAAATCAAAGATATTTTTGCTAAAATTGTACTTACCTGGCCAAGGAGATCGACCATCTTTTTACGGATCGATCGATTATTGAGCATGTGGTCGATCTAAAAATACTTTGCAGTTTAATTAAATATCTAAAACATTTATTTCAACACTCAACAGATAGTTTTGCTAAATATAATAACTAAATAACCAACAAAATTACAAAAAAAATATTTTAATAGTAAAAAATATGTTAATTTAACTTGTTAAAATTTAAAAATAAATTTTAATATGACATGCATCTTAACATTTATATAAATATATTTCATAACCTAAATATAAATAATTTAACAACTTAAATTAGAAAAAAAAAAAATCCCGGGCGTAGTCCGGGTTTATCCCTAGTAAAAGTATAAAAGTTTCAGACTAACTTTAAGTAAAAGTTTAGTTTGAAAAAAAATTAAGTAAAAGTATAGTTTTCTTCCGAAGAAAGGCTTTAAAAAGGTATTTAGAATGCATTATGAACTTTTGAAACTATCAATATATAACAAAAAAAAACGCTTTTCTTTTACAAAATATATATAACGAAAAACAGAACCGACAAAAAAACAAGAAAGCTACTCTATATTTACAGTAACATTATTATATATCAATCCAGAATTTATAAAATAAATTAGTCAACTGACGTAATATACTATTCACTTACTCGAGCTCGAAATTTTCTTTGTTTTTTTTAACTAATTGAAATTTGCCTTGTTTCTTTTATCTACAATCAGTTTGTAAGTTCCTACGATGTTTAGGTGTTTCCTATAGTTTCCTGAAGGTTAATATTCGATGTATATATTGAACAAGTCAACTACTACCGTCGTCTTTTGGATGTAGATAGGACAAACTTTAGATCATATATTATTTTATACGCTATCTAACCAACTAAATAATAGGTAGGTTGATTGGGTTTAAAATATCAATACAAAAACTTATGGTTTAATATTTTTATCCCAAGATTTAAGGCTTTAATATGACTGTAGCGACACGTGCCAGCATCTAAAGAGAAAAATCAGGGAGGTTTCTTTAAAAAGTAAGAATACTACATAATACTCCATAGAGTATTGGACCCATCCTCTACTGATGGAACGATGATTGGATACTTCATCAAGAGGCATTACGGTGATCATGCAGATGTATTTTTCAGGAACAAAGATTTGCCAAAGTACCGATTGATTCAGTTACCAATAACAAAGACTCTTACATAAGCATAATTAGCATTAGTGTACAATCCACTTTTGATTGTTGCGGACTTGCGGTATATGCTTTAATGCTTAACTAGAGAGCTTGACCTGCGTGGGTGCGTAGATGTTATTTTCTTTTATAAATGAACTAGATCCTTTCTCCGCGCTACGCGCGGATAATATATTTAAAATTGTTACATTTATCATTTTTATTTGTATGTGAATTTTTCTATATTAAATTATATATAACTAATTTTTAAATTTGATTTTTTTTTAGATTTTTAGTTTGAAGTAAATATTTCTATTATATGTAATACAATTAACTAATAAAATATGAATAATCAAGTCTAAGATTTTAGAGTTATGTAAAAAATATATAATTATGTATAAAACACAAATTATCTTAGTTTAAAAGATCGGAATCTCATCTCGAATAAATTTACGAAAATAAAAAGTACTCCAATAACCTACTTAAAATATAAAACTTCCTTTTCAAAAAAAAAAGCGTACTTAATAATATTTTTTTACGTGTAATAGTTGAAAACTGATAATTGAATATCGATCTAGAATATTATTTTAATATATCTAATGTAAAATATTAAATGTAATAAAAAAAATTTCAATTTTGTAATATTACATGAATTAGAAGTCTTTAAATTCTAAAATCTATTTTATTAACATACTATATTTTTTATTCATTTATTATTTTGACGTTACAAAATATTGCTTTAGTTTTATTTGTATATTATTTTTTTAATAATTTAGTTTCTTTTTAAGTAATTTTAAAATTATCAAGAATATAATATATTTAAAATTATTTATTTAAATATATTCAAATATGATGTCTCATTTTTATGTGTGTTTGCGTTGAGCATATTTAATAACACCTTATTGTGTGTCGTTCTATGGTTTTAATAAATTTGTTGTCATTTCATTTTTATTACTACTAACATGATTTTTTAGTGATCAGTGATAATGTATTTTTAACGTTATGTATTATATTTTATAATATATTTTTTAACTCTTCGTGCTGTCACCTTTTTTAGAATCATTTTAATCAGATAATAGATTTAAAGATGTAAATAAAACTGTGTACGTTGTAAATTTAGACTTTTTAGTGTAGTTGAGCACTATCAATTATGGAAATTATATTATGATTTTATTTTACTAAATCTTTCTTTCTGTGTATTTTTTTTTTTTTTTATTTTTACAATTTTATTGCATTATTCTTTAATTGCAAAGAATCGATATTTCTAATTTTTGTTTCATATACCTTAAAAGTCTTCGGTTGATTTTTGTTTGTTTTCTTTCTCCAATTATAATGTACAGTTCGACCGTTTCTTCTTTTTTTGGGATCAAACTACTAATATCATCAGATATTAAAAGCTTAAACTCTAAGAATGGAGTGAGAATTTGTGCTAGAGAAAACTGATTTAACCACTAATATAGTGAGATATTATAATATTAGAAGGTATGGAAACTCTTCTATGTTTTTCTACGCTGGACATAATTAAGTTGTTGTCAATTGATTCTATATTTGTGATAACTGGAAATACATCTTTATGTCTTCCTTACATCATCCTTAATTGGTTTACGGTTCGACCATTTCTAATATACTGAGAGTAACATAAAATTAGATGTTGATCATCTCCTCCCAATTAGGAATGCATAGAATAAGAGAAATTCAAGATGATACCACTTTACAATTTTGTCCTCATATCTATATATAGTTAGTTTATAGATTACTCTATATGTTTCAAAATGTAATCAATTTTAATTAAATCTGTAATATTTAAAAGTTATTACTTTAGAAAACTGTCATTTAATATATAAATTTAATCACAGTAATTTACATAATTTAATTGACTACATAATATCCAATAAATATAAAGTTACATTGAAATATAAAAACAATTTATATAGTGAAACAAAAAATACTTTACGTTGAAATCAGAAAAAATCATTATAAAACAAAGAGAATATTCAAATTATATTGAAACATTAGAATAGTAAAAATCAGAAAAGCTAAAATCTCAACGTCGATCATTTACGCTGGCCATGTTATTGACTTTGAAGATAACATGAATGATTAAGAACAAAAAAGATTAATTTTAGCTTCAGTTTTTTTTTAATCATTTTACCAAAAAGAAAAAAAAAACAGGAAGATGACTAATAAAAAAAGATACAAACAGAGTACTGTAAAAAAGTGTTGATTACAATAGCAAACATTATAGTCTCAAAAATAATCAATTTTATATTAAATATTAGTCAAAAATAATAAAATATATAATATTAATAAATTTCATTTTAAATATAATTGAACTTTTAAAAAAATTATCACTGCACATAGTGCAGGAAAACACCTATTATTATTTGAATTTCAAAAACTATCTGATGCACTGACTTTTTGTGACAAATCAAATTTAAGGAACTGGGCAAGAGATTGAGAGGAGGGATGTGGAGAGGTACAAAGAGTCTTCACTTGATGAGTTATAATGGAACATTGAAGTGCCATTGTGTTAGTCGTAGGAGTTACACCGGTGAAGTTGGGTAGACGAACAGATTTGGAGTCGTTAGAGACGTCTGAGGCGAATAGGCTAAAGAAAAGGAAGCTATAAGTTATACAATGGGCTGACTATTTTGATGGGTTTGGATGGTTCGAGACCCATCATCTAAACATTCGCGATGACGTGACAGTTTGATTGGTGGAGAATATTTTGTCCTATGTGGCACTCCTAAGAAGCCTCAAAATTAGTAGCTTTTATATAGTAGTGATATTTATTTATATAAGTGATAATATATTTTAAAATTTATCAGTTTAAATTTTAATATGAAATTTCTAAACACAATAATTTTATATTTTATATTAATTAGTTTTATTTTATCATGTAAATCCTTAGTAATATCATCTATTTACTTAGAATACGACATGTAAATTCACACAAATATATTTTTATTTTTTATGGATCAAAATTTTATGATAATATATAATAAAATTATTGTATAAACTGTTTTTATGGATCAAAATTTTATGATTATGTATAATAAAATTGTTGTATACTATTTATTATGTATATGTAGAATTAGTAAAATAATTACCATATAATATATATAATTACGAAATGTATATATGAAATTAATTATTTTCAAACACACATATGTATAATAAAATAGGAAAATACAAAGAATACTAAAAGCTAGGTTTATTAATTATTGTTGCCATAATTTTTAGTTATAATTTGATTTGGAAATGTATTAATTAAAGAGGAAAAGACAAAAAAAATCTGAAAAATAGGTTAATTAATAATTTTAGTGGCGTGTCACTGTAAATAAGCTGAAAAACTAAGAGCTATTTTATTTTTATACTTCTCTTTTAATAATATAGATTATTTATATTTTATGGAATTGTGACAGGTTACCTTTATAAGAAACTAGGGTCGGCCCGCCCTACGGGCGGGATGTGATGTATTGTCTAATAGCTAAGAATTCAGGTATATATTTTCTCAATGAATTTTTGTATGTTCATTTGTTGGATAGTGTGATAAATTTTACTGGTTAGTCATGTTTACACCAGTTTATGAGTGTTATTGGTACGTTTGCATTGTAGTTGTATTTAGACTATTAACTTGGATGACCAATTTGGTTCTGAAACAACAAATATAGCATTAATCCATGTAAGAGTTTTCTAATGAACTAATGAAGTAGAGAGTAACTTATTGAATTTGATAGTTGCCATGACACGTTCCTTCATTTGATAGTTATTGGTTATTTTATATTGTTATATTCCCATGATATTATAATTTTTACTTGTTGAAGTGAGTTTTTCATGTGCAAGCTATAAAGTATAGGCTTGATGTGTTAGTTTCTTCATCTTCGTTTGACTAAATGTAACCAATTGTCTGTGTGTCCTTAATAATTGGTAAAAAAGAGAATGACTTTTCTGAATAAAATTATCATCTTTTTGCAAATATGAAACATTGATACCACTGAGTCATTTCTTAGAAAGTGGATATGTGGTTAGTGTTTTAAAACAAAGGCAGATAGAGCAAAGTAAATAACGTAAAACACGTTAGTGTTAACCTTTTGGTTTTTTTTTTTTATCATCTTTAACCTTTTGGTTTTGCTAGCATGTTCAAGTCGTACACGTTTGTACCCACTTCGTTTCAGGGATGTTAAATGTGCTATGCTACTTATTTATTATAAGCACATTTATTCACTGTACAATTAAACACCATACATGTATTACATCAAATCTTATCATTATTTACATGAACGGTATTTGTTTGGATCGTGAAATTATGCGCTGAGCAGTATACCTATCTTCAGCAGCTTAATGAAATGTGTAAATTTTGTCAAAACGTAAAAAAAAAAACAATTTCAATGATAGTTTAGGAAACATAGCAATTTCCAGAAGATGACAAAATTAAAAAAAAAACATTAATGCCTAAGCATTATTCAAATAGAAAATACTGACTCCAGATACGCATTTCGTGCCTTCTTAACCACCTTCGGAGTTGCTAATACCCGAAGCTTCTTGGTGGCAAGACCACTTGCAGTTGTTCTTGCGGGTGATGATTCCTCATGGTCATTAAAACAAACACCACCCTTAGTAAGGACTGAGTTGGTCCCATGCATGTCATCTCTATCATTATCGTCACCATCCTGCTTGAACAGAAACATATACCATTATTTGTATACTAAGTAAGGATCAGAAGGGAGTATACGTTGCAACTTACGGTAACAAAGTTAGGAAGAAAGGTTATAAGAGGATACACATGGAAGGTGTGTGTTGGTGTTAGCTAGGCCAAGCAGAGAATCGAGATCGCGGAACCTGAAACGCTCAACCAGAATCGGAGAAACCGGTTCCGTAAGGGCATCAAATTTGGCTGAGTAACTGAACAGAATAGTCAGAAGAGAGTCGAACAGCCTGAAGTTCTGATTGGACCGAACCACATCAAATTCGCTGAGTGTGAACATTGAACCAGCCTTGAGACTGTGCCTGAATGTGGAGAGCTGGCTACATTCACGGTCGCTGGCAAGTGAGCTAAGCCTTCTAATCCTTGTGGGTCAGAGAAAGATCTGATACAAACGCTCATTGAAGCAGCACACTTTTTTAAAAAAAAAGGATCAAACTTTACGAATCAGTAATATGAAATCAGAACTAAAGGATCAAATTTTATTGAATCAGAACTAAATTGAATCAATCAAACCGGAGGGAGGGAGTGGGATCTCAGACCTTATCTGTATCGGGATCGCTGATCAAGAGGACTTGGAGAGAGTTCTTGAGGACAATCTTCCTGTATTCTCTGTTGTCCGTACGCGGCTTCAGTATCTCGACGCCGTCCACGGTCGTGTTCAGTTTTTCGACGGCCATCTTCGTTACGATAGTTTGGCTTCGGTGTGTCTTGTTCTTATTCTCTGTCTGAATGAATGAAGTGGATATCCGCTTTCTCTTCTACAGAAGAGAAATAAAGAAAGCTGAAGATCTGAGAAGCCTAGAAAATTTTCAAGGATCAAACTCGGAAAATCGAAAGAGATTATTGACTCAGAGACGCATAATCCTCGTTCTAACGTGTATAAAGAGCAAAACGTATGGGATATAGGCTTAACGAAGATAAGATGAGATCAAGGAGAGGACTACTCACACATATTTATACAGAAATCACTGCTTATGAGATCAAAACGAAGCATTGATGACGACGTAGTGGGCGAGCGAATCAATGTGGTTAATCACGAAGCTTTTACGCAGGCCATTCAAAATGGTGATAAGAATCGCAAAAGGCATCGGTTGCCGTCACATGAAGAGGAGAGAAGACCTTCTTCGTTTTTCGATTTCAGAGAGTCACGTCTCTTTAATTGGGCCAGAAACTTACCAATATCAAAGCCCAATCACCCACCAAACGATAGAAGCCATCACGCGGAGATTAATGAAACACAAAACTTTATGTGTTAAGTGACGTGGATAGGCTAAGAAGGAGGGAAACTATACTTTATATATATAGATAAATCTAAAGAGTTGAGAAAGATTTAATGTGTATAACTAACCAGAATGACACGTAATGATGCTACCGCCCATTTTGTGAGCTAGAAAAATTGCTCTTAGCGTCATTAACTACGACCTTAGTAATTTGACCCATTCAAAGTGTAAGGCAAACACAAATCTATGAAAAGTAGGAGTATTACTTCCAATCTAACTTGTATCATCTGATTTTAAAGTGGCACGGATATCCCGTTTTAAGATTGCATAAGTCAAAATCTTTAATGATATTTTTTGGCTATTCAGACTTAAATCTTCTTAACTCTGAACTATTACTCTATATATAGGTTAGATATTTTCGTTAAGATAAAGATTAATTAAATTCTAATACGATGAAGGCTTTCAAATTCCGAGCTAAAGGTAGGTAAAACATACTCCAATAAGGAATTGCTATATTGTGATTGGATACCTTTTTCTGTTTTCATATCCTGATTGGAGACTTCACAAATCACAACTGTGGTTGCAGTCACTTCTCACATATATAATGTGCCTAGTGTTTAAATTGATTTTACTGGACTCAAATCTTAATATAATAGTTTAGGCAAGGACATACTGGTTTGGAATTATTATACTTAGTTTCTATTTGATATGCTCATGTTTTATACAAATTACAAAGGCCGTCTTGACCAGGGGCGGAGGTAGTGAAGGAGGTGTGGGGTCAACTGACCCCACTACTTTTTTTAAAAATATTTCTTTTTTATTTAAGAAAATCTGTACTGACCCCATAAAAAAAGAAAATTTGACCCCACTAAAAATATAACTTCACAAAAATAATCACAAAACATTAAAGATTGAAAATAATTTTAAACTATATAAATAATATGTTTATTTTATTTGTTAAACATTTGATTTATATTAATTTTAGCTTAAATTTCAATAAACATGTTTTTATATTAAATGTTAGTTACATATTTCAATAAAACCCAAATTGTATTAGGTCCAATAATTTTTTTTTTTTTTGAAATTAATGAGTGAATTTGAAAAAAAGTGATTTGTGCTTCTTTTTTCTTTTTTGGACAAACGCAAAAAGAAAGAACTCTCATGTTACCCAAAGTTTTCTATTTTTTTTTTGTTATACACTCTCCTCTTTATTTTACCAAACTAGAAATGATTATGATTAACTAATTCAATAAAAATGTTTAAGGTTTATATTCATGATCTGAGTATTTTTTAAAACTAATTTTGTTTTTACAAGTAGATTAATCTTTAAAATTTACCAGTTAACTAATGGATCAGTTTCTGAATCGGCGAAAAAATATCAGCAAGTGAAAATTGTCAAAAAATAGTATTACAATATCGCAGTAGTAATGAGTACCTAAAATTGCTCTGATTTGTTTTATCGAAAATATTTTAAATTGTAGTAAATAATTATGATAAACAAGTTTTAAAATATGAATGATCATAGAATATATTTATAGTTTTTTGTGGTTATAAATTATGTATTTAGAAGAAAAAAAATTTGACCCCGTTACAAAAAATTTCTGGCTCCGCCACTGGTCTTGACGATTGAAAGAAATAGGAATTATATTCCAGTTTTATATATATCACCAATTCACCATATTCGAAATAACAATACTTACGTTAAAAACAAATACAATAACGAATCTAGTACTTAATAAGCGACTAGTGTAGCGCATTGGTTTGTTTCACGTTGTTAAAGTCTTGAGAGCATGTTAGTATAACTATATGTTCTATTCCTGGATTATGAACGTCGTTTAATTTTGTTCATACATTTGATCAACTAGAAGATATTAAATACATTTAGATTGAATATTTATAATTTCATCCAGCTATATCGTCCTTTCTTTCAGCGTTTGAAATACATCAATATGCATCATTTGTAATTGTATGTCTATTTTGGTATTTGTGTTCTGTATTTGGATGCGCAACCAATTGAAAAAAAAAAAACTGAATATTTTAACTGTAAGTACAACTGGGTGAAAAATACATACTTTAACATGTCGTTCTGTAGATAGAGTACAATATATATATATAGCTTAATTCCCTGTCTTGAGGATAATATTGATTTATGCTTAAATATGCATGATCAACTATTGGTTTTAGGCAATAGAAAGAAGTTAAAAATTCACGAAAAAATCAGAATTTACTTGTTAATAAAAAACAATTTGTGTGATAACTAAAAGCCTACAATTATTTTTTTCCGAAGTACCAAACCCTTGAGACTATCAATGACAGCTTATTAGTTGTCTCCATTATTGAGAACTTAAGACTTGCTGTATCTGAAATGTAAACAGAACGTTTTGTTTACATATATGTGTGTGTTTTGTGTAAAATAATATAACTTAATTAGTCTAGATTTTAAATCTCTAAGTACATATATGATGCACCATTCACTATTGTAATCATTTAGTTAAACAATTTTTTGTGTGTATGTATGACAACGAAGCTATACACATGGGTTTCTAACTATTGGATTTAGCTAAGCCACTAAGCCTATGCCAACATAAACTTATTCAATTGAAGAATGAATTAACGAATCGTAATATGATCTACTAAATCTTATATCAACCTAAACATTTTGACCTGACATGTCTAAACTATATTTTGTAGTACATGGCGTCCTTTTCCTTAGTGTATTAGAAATTATCACTTTCAAATTTCGGTGTAGGCTTGTGAAGACTAACCACGTACGTCATTGGTACGTACGCATTTTAAGGAAGAATCTACGCCGCGATCCAGATTGGTTCCGTTAGATTTTGAATCAGTATTTAAAATATACGTACGATACCGTAAAATATTTATAATCCATCTACAATAAGCTAGGACGTAGCTAAAAATGTGAAAATGGCTTGTTGGTGCGTAAAATGAGAGAATTATCTAGTTTCTTTTGTACTTCTGAATCGAAAAAGACACATTTCTGTATACATCCTTTGATGATATGTGTCGAATTTAACGAAAAGAAACGAATCAAGCCACCTCACTTTCATACATTGATTTCTAGCCGTCTACAATGACACCCTAATTAAATATTACCAATTATATGCATAGTTAAAATGATCAGAGAACTATTTACAAAACAATTACATTTTTTTCTGAACAACTATAAACACTTACATTCTTGGAACATAGTAATGTTGGTTTAATCAGATTTAATTATCTGAAACTAAGTGTTGGTGGTGTTGGATATTTTGGTTTGCTAAAATGTGCAACTAATCATAGAGTAAACACGATACAATTCATGCAAGTTAGCCGTCAAATACCACCTTGGACCGAATACCAAATCAAGAGACCGCATAAATGTTCTTGCTTAATACTACACAAAACTCTTATAAATTGATATCGACACAAATATATGATTATATATCCCGTTTGAAAAAATTAATACCTCAAGAAGTCTGGATTGACAAACACTATAAATTTAAATCGGAGGACTCTCAAATTTTATTTCAAATGTAACATGTATGATGCATATCAACTGTTCGGTTTAAGCTATCCGTGTGTTGACAAAGCATTATCAGAAATTGCCTAACGAATTGTAATGAACTTTTTTTCACCACGCCAGAGCTATTAACACATGATACAAGGTAAAAAAATCAAGAAAAACATTGATAAAGAATGAGAAAAATGTCATTTAAATTATCAATTTTCAAATTTAGTTGAAAAAATCACTAACTTTTCTATAAACAAAAAAAAACACTCAGTTTTTATTGACAAGTCATTTTAATCATAAACTGTCGTTGACCATATCATTTTAGTCATATTGTACTAACAGTAGGCCTAAAATGGCTTTAAAAGTTGGTAAATTTTTTTTGGAAAAAATAACATTTTTTTTCAAAAAAATTAGAAGTTAACTTTAGAATAAATTATTTAGTACTATAAAATTTTATAAATATAAAAATTAAATAAATAAAAAAATATTTTTTCATTATTTTCTTCAAAATATTAAATAATTCATGTTTTAAAATAGTTAGTTAACATATTATTAGTTTAATAATTATTTATTACATATTATTAGTTTAATAATTATTTATTAGTTTAATAATTATTATTACATAAATAAAAAAAGTCACAGGGCGACAAAAAAACGATGACGAAGGCGACCGAGCCGCCGCTCGATTCAAACGGCAACAATGGAGAGCAAGGATTGGATGTGGGTGAAAGGGGTCTGGGGTCAGATTCGGGGAAGTCAGTAGGTGGGGGAATCAAAGTTACGGAAGTATTGGTGGAGAGGAGTGGGATTGAGATTGAGGAAACACACGCTGTGGTGGATGGGGAATCTTCTGGGCTTGTCAATGGGGTGGATTTGCCGGTCACTTTATCTCAGTACCGGATTGTAGAGGGGAAAAAAGAGATGGTGACCAGAGAAGGAGTTACAGATAAGGGTAATGCAAAAAGCCCTGTCAGGGAGAAAAGTTCTTACGCAGAAGCAGTGAATGTGGGGACGGGGACTACAGCTGGGCCAGATTTTGAGATTGTTGATGGTGTGGCAGACATTGAGATACCTACGGAGATCTTTGAAGATGTAGAGCCTTTGTGGAAGAGTTTTGCTGTAGGTTACTTTATGGGAGACTCACCTTTCATTGGTTCTATACACTCTACTGTAAACAGAATATGGAGTTCCCCAAAGTCCAAGATTGATGTCCAATTCATAAGCAAGAGGACTGTATTGTTCCGTATTGAAGATGAGCAAATGAGGAAGAGAGTCTTGAGAAGGAAGTATTGGCATATTGGTGATGTTCCTTTGGTGGTATGTGAATGGAACCCGGAGACAGCGCAGAACCCCCCTGATTTGTCAGCGATGCCTCTATGGGTGGATCTGGTAAACGTTCCGGGCTATCTATATTCGCTGGAGGGGCTTAGATTTCTGTCTCGTACCGCTGGCAACTTTGTCAAGCTCCATCCCAACACTGAGAAATGTGTGCGCATGGATGTGGCAAGGGTGCTTGTAGAAGTAAATTTGATGAAGCCGCTGCCCCAAAAGATCAGTTTCAAGGATAAAGATCAGTGCAGTGTTACAGTGGAGGTGTTCTATCCTTGGCTTCCACCGCGCTGTATGTCATGTGAAGGCTGGGGGCACACAGAGAAGGAGTGTACGAAAGCGCAAACCAAGACTATCCTCAAGAGGGACCAGAGTCTGGAAAAGAAGTCTGAAGCTACAGGGTCGGACAAGGAAGTGGTCCTGAAGCTGTTAAGTGATTTAGAACAGATTGATGCAATTGTGGTAGATGTTAACAACACCGTTGAAAGAATAGAAGAGGGCCCAATGAATGGTGGTGGAGAAGTATTGCAGACCCGGAAAGATGGTGAGTGGACGCAGAATGGCAAGCCTAGCTCACCGAGGGAAAATCTTCAATCTCAGGGCGAGTGCAGAGTTGTGTCACCTAATGGCTTTCAGGTCTTAAGTGGCATCAGAGAAGAGGGTGAGATAGATGAAGAGGAAGAGGAGAATGGTACCATGAGAAATGATGGGTTTCATCTACAGGAAGTTGGAGGAAATAAAGAGGAACGAGGGGATGCAAGTGAATCCCAAGAGAGAGAGCTGCAAACCAGCCATGTTAGTAACCAGAAAGGTAGAGGGAAAGGGAGTCGTATGCAGTTAGTTAGTAACAAGAGTTTTATTCAAGCCGTCAAGTCTACCAATAATAAGAAAGGTTCCTCTAAGAGGAAATAATGTCGTCGACTTTCGCTTGGAACATGCGTGGGTTCAACAAGCCACGCAAACAAAGAGCAGTACGGTATTGGTTACACGCAGCACGGTTATCTTTTGGTTGCTTATTGGAAACTCGGGTACAAATGGAGAATTTTCAGAAGGTATTTGATGCTGCTTTTCCTGGTTGGAGTTGTATTCATAACTATGATCATCATCCACTAGGAAGAATTTGGGTTTGTTGGTCCGACGATGTAGAGATAGTCCCGGCTTCTTCAAGTGCGCAAATGATCACTTGTTGGGTTAGGATTAAAAGCACGGGTGAAATAATTCTGGCTTCTTTTGTATACGCTTCTAACCTTGCTAGCGATCGTAAGGTCTTGTGGAAAGAAATAGAGATGGTTGCTACATCATTAGCAGGGAATGATTATCCTTGGATTATTCAAGGCGATTTCAATGTGATCCGCTCAACATTTGAGCACTCTCAGAGCATCAGTGAGACATGCTCAATGCGAGATTTTCAGGATGCGATTGGTAGATGTGCTGTGGATGACCTCGCACAGGTAGGCTCACTCTACACATGGACAAACCGACGATCTGAGAGCCCTATCAGCAAAAAACTGGATAGAGTTTTGGTTAATAGCCAATGGCTTACGACATTCCCAGTTTCGTTTGCTACCTTTGAAGCAGGTGGTGTGTCTGATCATCTGAGGGTGTGGACGCAGCTCCGACCATCTGAGACAGCTAACCGGAAACCTTTCAAGTTCTTTAACCATGTGACGAGTCACCCACGTTTCCTTGAAGTCGTGGATAATGTCTGGAATTCTCAGGCGCCGCTGTACCATTCCAGATCAGCTCTGAAACTATTTCATAGCAAACTAAAGAGCCTGAAGGGTGATCTCCGCGGGCTTAACAAGGATTTGTTTGGTGACTTGCCTTCAAGAGTGAAGCTTGCCTATGAGGACCTATGTCTAAAACAAGCTGTAGCCACAGATCTCCCAACGACTGCAGCTTTTGAAGATGTCTCAGCAGCATGGGAGCACTGGCATCATATTTCAGGCATTGAAGAACAGTTCTATTTCCAAAAGTCTAAGGTTAAATGGTTGGGGCTGGGTGACCGTAACAACTGTTTCTATCACAATGTTTGCAAAGCAAGGAACTCAAAGAATGCTATCAGACGTATTGTCACTGAAGATGGAAGAGTACTCACGGATTTGAAGGAGATTAAGTCAGAGGCAGCGCGGCATTTTGACAAATTCCTCAACAGTCAGCCGAGTAATTTTGAGGAGATTCCTATTGAGAACCTTCAGGATGTGGTGGAGTATCGGTGTCCTCAGGATGTAGCAGCGGGTTTGGTGCGGCCTGTGCAGGGAGAAGAAATCAAGCAGATTTTATTCTCTATGGCTACAAATAAGGCTCCTGGGCCAGACGGCTACTCAGCGGAATTCTATAAAGCAGCTTGGTCTGTAGTTGGGAAAGACTTTATAGTAGCAGTCCAGTCTTTCTTTCTATATGGATTAATGCCAAGGAGCACCAATGCCACGCTCCTATCCTTAATTCCCAAGTCAGCAGCGGCGGAGAGAATGTCTGATTTTCGGCCCATCGCGTGTTGCAACGTAGTTTATAAAGTGATTTCCAAAATCATTGCAAGGCGGCTGAAAGCAACACTCCCTTCTGCTATTGAGCTGAATCAGTGTGCGTTCGTCAAGGGACGTCTCCTTCTCGAAAACGTTTTGTTAGCAACAGAACTAGTGAAAGATTATCACAAGCCAGACATCTCATCACGTTCTGCAGTCAAGCTGGATATTTCTAAGGCTTTTGACACAGTCCAATGGAGTTTTATCGAAGCTGTTCTTCGCACAATGGGATATCCTGATCTATTCGTTACTTGGATCATGCGATGCGTGGACACTGCTGCCTTTTCTGTCTCAGTGAATGGTGAGTTGGAAGGGTTTTTCTCCAGTGCACGGGGGATCAGGCAAGGTTGCTCCTTATCGCCATATCTGTTCGTCATAGTGAGCAATGTTCTATCCAGGATGCTAAACTCTGCGGTTCTGAATAGACGTATTGGGTACCATCCGATGTGCTCATCCCTAAAGCTTACTCATCTTAGCTTCGCTGACGACATCATGGTATTCACCAATGGTTCTCCCGCTTCTTTGGAAGGTGTCCTAGAAGTGTTTGATGAGTATACTCGTATCTCAGGACTCAACATCAACATATCAAAATCGACGGTCTTTGCGGCAGGCAGGGATAAGCAGAGACTTGAAGATAGGGCAGTAGCAGCGGGGTTCACTGTCTCTGGATTGCCAATCAAATATCTTGGCCTTCCACTCACGACTAAATCTATGTCAAGGCATGATTACGAGCCTTTACTAGCCAAGATCAAAGCTAGATTTCAGAGCTGGACTAGTAAGTCACTCTCCTTTGCAGGTAGACTTATGTTGATTAAATCTGTCATTGCTAGCACAACAAATTTCTGGTGCTCTGCGTTTTGTCTACCGCAAGCTTGTATGGATGAAATCGATAGTATGAGCTCTGCGTTTCTCTGGAGCGGTTCCCCAAATGACACTTCGAAGGCAAAAGTGGCATGGAAGGAGGTCTGCACTCCAATGCAAGAGGGAGGCTTGGGTGTCAGGAGTATAGCAGAGGTAGCTAAGGTATTTTCCCTTAGACTAATATGGCGCATCTTCAGTGAACCGCAATCTCTTTGGGTTGACTGGGTGAGACAGTATTTGCTTCGAAGAGAGTCCTTTTGGGACGTGAGAGACACAGGGTTGGGTTCATGGGTCTGGCGTAAGCTATTGAAGATGAGAAACTTAGCGAAGCAGTTCTTGCGCATAGAGATTCATAATGGACAGACTACTAGATTCTGGGAGGACATATGGCATCCTAGTGGTCGTCTGATTGAAGTTGCAGGTGAATCTGGAACGCAGAAACTTGGTATCACTAGATCAGCTTTGGTTTGTGAAGTACGAACAGAGGCAGGATGGGCTTTTCGTAGAACTCGCGACAGACAACTCAGAGAGATTATCAACTCGATTGAAACTCTTCAGCTGAGTGAATCTAGACACATTCAAGATATTGTTCTATGGAGAAAGAATGAGAATGAGTTCTGTAATCAGTTTTCAACCTCTCAAACATGGAAGCAAATTCGAGTAAACAGACCGATCAAACCATGGAGTAAAGTGATATGGTTCTCTCTTGGAGTTCCCCGGTTTGCGTTCATTACATGGCTGGCTGTTAATAATAGATTGTCAACTGGTGACCGTATGAGATCTTGGGGACAGGTGCAAGGATGTTTGTTTTGTGGAGAGCCAAACGAGACTAGGGACCATCTGTTCTTCGCCTGCCCTTACACCTTTACTCTCTGGATTGAAGTGGTGGGTACGTTGTTGGGGAGACCTCCTGACCCTGACTGGGGAAGCACGCTCGAACACTTAACAACCCATAGTTTCGGCTATCTTGGCTACATTCTGCTGAGGTTAGTGTTTCAAGCTACAATATATATGGTTTGGAGGGAAAGAAATGATAGAAGACATCTCAAGAAACCTAGACAGCATCACCAACTGGCGAAGATTATTGATAAAACTGTTCGTAATCGGCTTTTAGCTACCAGATATTGGGAGAAGCAACGGTTGAGAGATCTTATGCAAGAGTGGTACAAAACACATACATAGGGCTTAGGATTCTTGTTCAGCTTTTTAAATCTTTAGTCCTTTGTACATAACTATTCCTTTTCACTGATGATCAATAAATTTAAAATTTCATAAAAAAAAAAAAAAAATTTATTTATTACATAATTATAAAGAACTTATATAATTATTTATGATAATTATGTCACTTTTTGTAACTATTCATGATTCTAATGATATAACAACATTTTGGATCTTAACAGTTTTTGGTGAAAATTATTTAAAATGCAGAAAGAATTTTGTAACACATTTATATAAATTATATAAAATTTCTTTTAAGGATACTTATTATAAACATAAAAAACCATGAAGAATCCATCAATCGATAACTCTTTTCGTTTGAGAATAAAAAGTTGAATTAACATTTTATTAACTAATATTTTGACAACAAAATTATAAAACATAATCCAAATAATATTATATATATAGTTACAAAAATTGATCGTAAATAATTATACAAGTTCTTCATAATCATTTTATATAACTAAATACTCAATTAATGATATGTTAACTTATTATTTTAGAATAAAAATTATGTTAACTTATTATTTTAGAATAAAAATAATTTTTTTATAAATTTTTACTTTGAGAAAATGAAAGACCTTACATTTTTTGTTTGAATTATTTCTTATTTATTATTTTATTGTTAGTATTATAGTTATTAAAATATATTTTTATTATTATTTAAAATTCAATATTTTGAAAAGTGACTAATTAGATTTGTGCTAAAAAAGACATCAACAAAAAGAGCCATTTAAAACATACTGTTAATCAACTATAACTATTGACTAACTACATGACTAAAATGATATGGTCAACGAAAATTTATGATTTAAATGGCATGTCAACAAAAGTTAAATGTTTTTTCGGTTTACCGAAAAGTTGGTGATTTATTTCGATCAAATTCGAAAGTTAACGATTTAAATGACATTTTATTCTATCATTTTCTTAAAACTTTGAAACCATTCCACCTAGGCCTGGGCGTTCGGGTACCCGTTCGGGTTCGGATCGGGTTTTTTGGATTTTGGTTCCATTTTGTAACACCTCATAGGTCCCATTCTAGTAAATTTACAAGTACGGATCGGATTCGGATATAACACTTCGGTTTCGGATCGGTTCGGATATGTCTGAAGTAACCATATATCATTCGGATTCAGGTTATATCGGATCGGTTTGGGTATATCCAAAGTAAAATCTAAAATTTAAAAGTAAAACATAAGAAATATATCTTTCTTTGTATATAATGGAGTATTTAAGGTGTTTATTTAAATTTTCAATACTTATTGTTAGATATCATATCCAAATAAATATAAAATTGAATATTTGAAGTACATATTTATGTTTCAAATATTTATATTATATATTAATTTGGACATTCGGATCGGTTTCTTCGGATATTTTTTCGGGTTTTTGGGTTTTCGGGTTTTTGGATTACCCGTTCGGGTTCTGTTAATAACACTTCGGGTTCGGATATGTTTTATAACACTCTATAAGATCCATTGAGGTATTTTTTACATTTTGGATCGGGTACAGATCGGATGTTTCGGTTCGGATTCGGTTCGGATTTTGGATTTCGGATTTTATGCCGAGCCCTAATTCCACCACTCATTACTGAGATGGAAGCATAAACGTGTACGGTATAGATCAGAACACTTTGCCTTCTCCGAATATGGAAAGCGAGGATCATGGACAAAAGACATGTTTTGCACAATACGACAGAACATAATACTCAAAAGGATTAGGTATGCTATGGATCCCACCTTAAAAGCAATATTTTATCGTATTGCTACTCTTTGTGGTCCCCCTTTCTAATTGGGTCTATGCCACATGTCTTCGTATTGATGCGATCATTTACGCTTCTCCACTCTTTGTACAAGATCGTGAAGGTTCACACGTGTCGACCCTAGAACGAAGATCACAACGATAATCTCTAAGGTACGAAATCTTTCGATTCGAATTTACTCGATACATAACGGGCGGTGTATTTTTAAATTCTATTTTCAGGTTTAAATTGATATACTAAATGTATTTTTTATGCGAGTTACGAATTATTGGCGATTGAATTGTTATGGAGAGGCAATTTGTATGGGACCATATGATGTGTGTCATACGTGATAGAATTTTGAACGTGGCATGATATTAGAGGGGGTTCGTAGTTGACTATATTTGCAGTTATGAGCTCGATGATTATAAGTCAATTCTCAGTTGAATTTGTTCACATTATGACTGTAGTTACGTAGTTATTTTTTTTTTTTTTTTTTTTTTGAATTGAATGTTAAATTTAATTCAAAAAGAAAATACCTTGTTACAACTATGTGTGACATTTCCTAATATTTTCTATACAAATTCGAATAAAACCAACTAGAAAGAAAGAGGCTTTCCCTTCAACTCATCAAGCTTCTCATCCCTTGTCAATCTTCACAAATCAACCTAGCACTCACTCCTACTAGGCAGCCAGCTCTCACTCTTACTGGATGTCCAGCACTCACTCCTACTGGACCTCTTGATCACAAATCAACCTAGCTCTCACTCCTACTAGGTAGCCAGCCCTCACTCCTACTGGATGTTTAACCCTCCCTCCTACTAACTTTCCTCAATCAGAACATGGTAGATTAGAATCAAGCTCACTCCTTCAATCCTTATCACCCCTTCTGTCGTCCATAAGAAACAACCAACTCCATATTTCTATAAGCTCATCTTGTACTAAACCAATAGCTCATCCCTTCTTCAAACTCTTTATCTCCCTTCTTCCTTATTATGGAGAATTTATTCCTCATGTTTTTGTCAATCATTCTGATCAACAAACTCACCGGCGAGGATGTTTCTCCATGCCTTCTCCTGTTTCTCTCCCTCCAAATGGAGTATACTGCTGATTGAAAACCATATCTCACCGTAAATAGCTTGATCTTCCCCAGGGAATGATCCAACGCCAAACGTATTATACCTCTCCAGCTCGATGTGTATTGCCTATCCATAACTCCCTTCATCAAAGCCTCCCATAACTGAGAAGAATATGGGCAATCAAAAAATAAATGAGACAACGTCTCATGCGGATCTTGACAGAGCACACAAGCCGTATTAACACTTCCACTCCATCTACTCATTCTTTCTCCAGTAGGGAGTCTTTCATGCATTGCTGTCCATAGAATAAAGGAGAATTTTGGCGTTGCATGCTTAAACCAAACCATCTTATGCCAGTAGCAGCTCTGATATTTCATCCTTATCACTTGCCAAGTCTCCTTAGCTGAGAAAGAGTTCCTATAAGCTCCCTTACTATTCCTCCATAATGAAACATCCTCTTCATCCATTAGATTGGATTTGAATCTTTCTATCTCAGCTTCCACTTGGTTAAAAATTGGAAATCGATGGAACCTTCTTCTGTGTCTGATGCACTCTTCCACTCTTGCATTTACCGAGATTCCCAATACCATATAACCTCTATCACTTAACAGATCTTTCAGACAACCCAACTGCGACCACGACTCATTCCAAAAAGAGGTCTTCTTCCCATTCTTTACTTCTACCCTGTACAACTGCTTCGCCACTTCTCTGCACTTTAAAATTTTCTTCCACATCCAAGAGCCTGCTTGAGTTGTTTCTTTAATTGACCATAATGATCCCTTCCTAATCAAGTATGCCTTTATCCAATTAACCCAGAGAGTATCTGCTGAGAGAATTCTCCATATCAGCTTTAAACTGCGTTACTATATTGATTTTCAAGTTCCCGAAAAAGAGAGTTCATACGTACATACTATATTGCGTTGTGTAAAATACTCGTAGGGGTTTACTTTAAAATGAGTTGACGTACTTAGAGTAACCTATGGTTTTATAGCGAATATGTTTCGATGGTAGAATTGGTTATAAACCCTTTTTCATATTGGTTTTAAGTTTTTAACAATTGGTTTACTTTGCGTCGAACATTTTTTTGGTTGAAATGTTAAAAACAGATTTAACGCAACGGATCCAACCATCGGCAAGCCGTTTTCTTCATTTCTCAGAAACAATGTACCAGCCGGTAATCGAACCGGGTCTTACCGTAGCATCGTACTTCGAAGCAGTAACAAACACTCTCATACTTTCATTTTGTTGAAATACGGAAAAGAGTTGTCTTGTATAATACACCTATAGCAATCAAAACATAGAAATAAAATTTGCCTTAATAGTTAGGAGAAGTTAGTTTGTTGTGTTGTTGTTGATGCTGCTGACCGGAAGCTTGTGGTCAAGTGATAAGGGAAAGTATTTGGAATGTCACCATATTTCAGGTTCGATCTACCTGTCATGTGACACTAAGTTACATTTTCCTGATCACTCTAGACGGATATGGACTACTGCATTTCGACCCATTTGAATACCCGAGAAATGGTCTATCTGTGGGCTACCTCCCACCTGGGGGTTAGGTTTGTGTCTTTAATAAACCCGAGCTTAATCCATTTTTTTTACAAAAAAAAAAGTTAGTTTGTTTCCTTATTATCAATGAAGATGGTCGGACTCAATAAGAGTGCTAGGTTCGGCAAGATATGATCCACTATCAACACATAATATTGGGACCATATAGCTATAAGCCTATAATAAAATCATATATATGCAGAACTTCGTACTTGGAAAATTTATATTATGTGACCTGTCCATAGTCCATACAGATCCATAACAACAGCTTTATATATAAGTTAAATAAATTAACGAGAAATTTTAATTTGGAGAATTTGTATAACACACGCGATTCATTGAAATTCAGTAATGCATAGGTACATTGCTTGAAATATTCAGAAGCTAGTACAGTTGATTAGAAGATAAGTGCTAATTTAACTTCGAACTAAGAGATGCATGTATAGTGGAGTTACTGGAGTATATCTATCTATCTTTGCATATTTTTATTTCTCAGGGGTCGTCACAAATTAAAATTTGCTGATTATATAATGTGTTCTAAATATATTATCTATAGTTCCGAAGTAAACTAATGAAATCGAACGAATCTTTTTTTTTTTTTTGTAAAATAAATCGAACGAATCTTTATACTCTCATGTAGCATCAAGTCGTGTTAAGGTTTTTTCAAAATATGAATGTCGGCTGCAACTGGTTTTAAGTTACAGAAATATGAGGAATATGATGAATTAAAAAAAAATGGAATATGAGTAAATGGAACAGTGGCAGTTATAAAAATAAATAGAATGGAAATATAAGTATCTACTCAACATGAATGGTAGTTATTTGCATGAATGTAGTGGAATGAAAATAGATTTATTTTGAATTAAATAAAAGCTCTAATTAATATAAAATTCTTATTTTATTTTTCATTCCTTTCATTCCTTACATTCACGAGATTTTTTTTTGCTGAATGTTTTTCAACTACATTCCATTGCATTTCACATATTTCATTATATTCTATTTCTTGCATTTTATTTTTAATTCATCTCTAATGGTAACATTTTTGTGGAATCTTCATGAATAACTCATTCCACATAATTATATTCTAAAATATGTGCATCCAGTTGCAGCCGTATACTTTTCTCTGTAGTAAAACTATAAAACATGTCTTCCAACAAGTTCAAAGCTTCTCATGTTATTTTTTTCATACAAACTCCTTTTAAATGATCTATCAACGCTTTTGATTCTCTTATTGTTTTACACAGGTCTCGTGATTGTATGAGGAAGAACAGTTAGATATAGCAAACCTAGTTAGCAAAACTTTCATAGCTAGTTAATCTATTGTAAACTTGTTTTTTTGTTCATAGCTAGTAAACATAGTTTTTTTTTCTTTCTTATCACGCATTCATCACATTAGCAACTCGTTCGTGCATGGCCTATATGCAGAGGACATTTGTAGGTGTCGTCTTATCCGCCCAAAATTTTAATAAGACAAAACCTACTCAGTAATAACTGCTTATATAGTCTCTCCAATTGGTGACTTGTTGTATTAGCTTTGAGTTATCATAAACGACTAAACATTATATAATTCGATGTAACTTGCGGTATAAATTATAGGGTAGAAACTATAGATATATGTAGTTAGTTTATGTATAAATATGAGTTCATATCTTTTAAAAATGACTGATTTGATAATATTTTTGATATTTATAAGTCGCAGTATGTATAAATTGTAATAAAAATTTATAAATATCAGAAATAATAACATTTATTATATACTAAATCAAATAGTTTAGAAAAATTAAAACTTAAGAAAATATATTTATGTTTATATGATAAAATATGTATATATGTATATATTTAAAGAGAATTTATATATGTAAAGTTTTAGTTACTAAACAGAATTAACAATTAAATTTTATAGAAATAATTTGATTAACAATAAGAAAGTTTATAAAAATCTTTGACAAAGTAGTTAATAACTATACAAATTATTTTTCGAATTTTTTTACTACCTAATGAAAGTGACGTGAAACAGAGTGGTAGTGCAATAAAAGAACTTAACTTATAATAAATCAGAAGTAACTTCTATAATATTATTTGAGAAGTCAATTTCCTACGTGTCGCGTTCACGTTAACTCTCACAGTAGTTGATTTACAATGATATTCTTAATGAATTGATTAATTATAATTATAATTGTCATTATTGATGTTTTTTTTAATAATATTGTCAATTTCCTTATTTTAAGTATTTTCCCTTTTTCCTTATTTGTTTTTGATTTTTCAATCTTAGTATTTTTTATTTATTTTTCAAAATGAAATATATAATAAAAACGAAATATTAAAAGAGTAAATAAAAAATATTTTACAAAAAAAGAAAGAACATATTTTAGGAAAATTTATACTATATATAATGTGATTTTATAAAAAAAGGAAAGTTCACAAAAAACAATCTTCATATTAATGTGAAATAAACATCTCTTTTACCAATAATAAATTATTTTAATTTTATCAATAAATTTTCCTAGCTTATTAAAAAAGTAATCTAAATAACATAAACTAGGATATCTTTGATGAACTAGAATATTTCATAGATGCTATAATTGATATTTTTCTTCATTTTTGCATAATTGTTTTTGCGAATTTTTTACTTTTCATTTGCAATTTTGTTTTACCAAAATACATTATAAATACAAATATGCAAACTATAATCAAACCTAATATAGCACTAAAGTTTCTGTCAGGCTTAATATGTTTTTCCTTTTTATTGAAAAGTTTAATATATTTATACAACCTAATATACATTTAATAAGAATACATAAACCAATATGAACTGTTATGGTTAATATTATTTAGAAGAATTTTTAATTTATTTTTTATACATTTAAAGTATACGGTTATTTAAAATTTACAGAAAAAAATTACTTTGTAGATATCTATCTGTTCATGAGGTTTTAAAATTTTATTAAAGTATAGTTAGATATTTATGATGAAGAACTGAAATACTGTAATAAATAAAATCTATCAAATTTTGTTAAACTAAAATCAAAAGTAGTTGTACATATATTTGAAGAAATATATGTAACTCAATATAACTTACAAAGTACATAACTTAAACAATCCAAAATTTTATACGCAAAATTATTAACCAAATTTTATCTATTTAGAACAATAAAAATAGTCAAATTATGTTATAATATATCCAAATAATAATCAAATTGATTAGATATTATAAATGAAAAGCACATATTTAATGAAAATAACAAAATATTAATCAAAAATCATACATATAAATTACGAAATAATTAAAGTAAAAACTTAAACATTAATTAATTTATAATATATTTATTTTTTTAATATTTTTATCCGTGCACGCGCACGGAAAAGTCACCTAGTCGTAATTTAACTGCAAAAAATACTAACTCAACTTATAATACATGAGAATTTGTTTGATGCTGGGTTATGACTTGAATTGTCCAATTTACTAAAGGGGCTAGTTCAAAATTGTAACTCAAACATAACATATTCTAACTCATACATTATTAACTCAAAAAGTTAAAAGTAATTCATGTCGGGTAACATTTATGAGTTACTCCTGACTCAAATTTAATGAAGTTTAACTCATGTCACCAATGAAGACTTTTTGATGATGGTTAAGTGAAGAGTTACTTTTGGACGTCCCAAAATTTTAACAAGACAAAACGTACTCGGTAATAACTGCATAATAGTCTCTCCGATAATGGTTAAGTAACCTATTTAGGATTTTTTTAAAATGTCTGACAAAATGTAAGTGATGATCTCTCCATATTTTTTCTGTTTCCAATGTCATTTAGTTTCTTTTGTATTCCGTTCAATATCTTACAATTTTCATCACTCGGAATCAGATTGGCAAGCAATCTAGATCCTAAGCAAAGGATCCATGCACAATAGTCATATGACATAATCATTTCATATAATGAGTTAGATTGAACAAATCAACATCTTATCGATAAAATGAAGGAAAAACGGAAGATTATTTGTTGGCATTAGTCAAGATAAGGGTAGAAGATGAAAAATAAAAATATAGTTCATTTGTTGCTTTCAAGAGTTACCATAATCTCACAAGCAAATTTAATGTGTTAAATAAATTGTATCTAATAATAGAAACAAAAACGCGATAGCAGGCAATATGGGGTCCAATTTTACAGACAAGAAAGATTGAAGGAGGAGGGGTCAGTGGTCAGTAAGTAGTCGTTTTACGGTAAAACAAGAGGCAATCCAACCCAACCCAAACCGAGATAAACCAAATCTCTCAAAATAAAACTAAACCAGATGGGCCAGCGTACCAGAAACGAATTCGGGTAGAGCCCATTAAGAAACAAAGCTCATAATAACGAAAAACATGTTTCACCGTCGTTGAAAGCCTCCTCGAGCTCTGTCTCTCTCTGTGAATCGCTCATCACAGGTTAGCTCCGATTGACAAACCCTAGCTAGAAATTTTCAGTTAGAATGATTCAGGATTTGATCGGAAAGATCCGGATGGTCTGGTCTCTCTGCTGTGACTTAGAAACACTCATTTCAGGTGTTCTGCTCAGGAGCCCTGTATTTGGGTTTAGATGACCAAAGTTTTCATCTTTCTTTCTGATTTACAGAAGAGGTATACGCTGTAAAACAATGGTGGGTTGGCAGAGGAATCTACAGTTAATTCGTCAAATTGCTAGAAGAGTGACGACCAACAGTAACGTTTCTACAGCCAATTACTCTTCTTTAGCTCAGAGTTTGGAATCCCCTTTCTCAAAATGTGAATCCTTTTTCTCTTCTGAATCCATGTGTTCTTTATGCATCTTTCAAATGCCCATGTGTGATATGTTATGGTATGTGTTTGTGTTTCGTTTGAGTTGAGTGGGTGATGGTGATTCAGGTTACTTGCAGGGTCTCCTGAGACCAACCTACTCCTCAACACCACTGCATCATTATCTACAGCAAGTGGTAATGCATTCTCCGCTCTCCCACTTCTTCATTTGTTGATAGGTTTGCAAATTTATGTTGCTGCAGTTCCACATTTGAACGATTTAGGATATTGAAATAGGGGAAGTTAAGAGTGTGCTAGTGGGATGCCAGTTTCTATTATCTTTTGAGTATGGAAGTCATGATGAGATCCTGTTCTGTGCTTTCAGGGAATTTCGACCTCAAGAAAACTGAATGCTGGTGAAGAACCTGTGTCATCACCTTTGTCATCTCCAGCTCTGTTGGGTTCTGGAAAAGAAGAAGAAGAAGAGCAGAAGGTTATCCCAAAGCGTAAGAAAGTGCAGGCTGTACTCAAGGCCATCAAGCAGGTGTGTGTTCTCTGACTCCTAACAGAAACCTCTTTCCACATGATCTGTTTCATTTTTCGTTTTGGTTACCAATCTTGTTTGCTTGTTTCAGAGTCCTAAAAAGGTCAACCTAGTTGCAGCACTAGTACGTGGTATGCGTGTTGAAGATGCTCTGATGCAACTTCAGGTCACAGTTAAACGGGCTTCCCTTACCGTGTACCGGGTAATCTCTCAGATCTCAGTTTGAAACAGACATCTCGTTTCTGTTAGTACAAATTGAACCCATTATTGTCATACAGGTTATCCATGCTGCCCGAGCAAATGCTTCTCATAACCATGGACTAGATCATGACCGTCTCATCATTGGTATGTACCGGACCCTTTGATTTCTTCTATGTTTGCTGCATTAAGGAAAGATTTATTTGTCTTAAGCCTTTGATATGTGATGCAGCGGAAGCGTTTGTTGGGAAGGGACTCTTCAAGAAGAGGATATCTATCCATGGAAAAGGAAAATGCGGGTTGATGATAAGACCCGAATGTCGTCTAACTGTCATAGTTAGAGAGACGACTCCAGAGGAAGAAGCTGAGATTGCCAAGCTCAAGGTTCACAACTTTAGGAAGCTAACCAAGCGGGAGAGGCGGCTTAACCCTCACAAGCTCATCGAGACAACTCCAATTTGGAACCGCAGAGGCACTAAAGCCAATCATCGTTCCTCAGAGTTGGTGCCATCTCGTTAGTGTCTTTATTCCTCAATGGTTACAAGAACGGATGAAAGGTACAATGACTAGTGTCTTCTTTGCACCTTCTTGTTTGTTTTTGGTTTGACATTGTACTGGTACTTAATAGGATCGGTTTATTATTTGCATTCAATAAAGTGTTGCAAGAACGGATTAAGGTACAATGACTAGGAGACGTTACTTTCAAATCCAAATTTCAGATAAACGAAACTTACATCAAACAACACAAACGATGCAGAACCTAGGAACGAGAGAGAGACATCTGTCTGAAAGTCCTAAGAATCTCTAGGACTTGTTCATAAGGAGGACTTAGATCTTTGACCACATCGGTTTCGTTAATAGCATTGAGCCAACAATAGACACCAGGAAGTGTCTCTGGGTCGACGATCTTCAAACCCAAAACTTCTTCGTGTGCCTTGTAAGGGCTTAGCAAAGTGCACATCACAATGTCAACTAGGCTCATGGTCTCGTCTGTCACGGTCGGTTTACCATTAGTATCCGAGAAAATCTCCTTGAGCCCTTCTTTCTCTATGATGCTCAGCTTCTCCTTCACCTCTGTGAGAGCTATCTCTTGCTCTTCTCCTTCGCTTTTGACCACTTTCATCACCACATCGAAAAGATGTAACTGGATGTAGCTAGCCCAAAACCGGACTTTAGATCTTCTGTAAGGGTCTTGAGGCAAAAGTTGTGGACCGTTTCTCCAGGTTTCGTCGATGTATTCTATGATAAACAAGGATTCAGAGATCGGTTTACCTTTGTGGAGGAGAACCGGAACCTTCTTGTGAACCGGGTTGTGCTGGAGAAGGGTTTGGCTCTTGTTATGGAGATCTTCTTGAACGAATAGGTAAGGTATGGATTTAAGCTTGAGGGCTAACTCAACCCTTTTGCTGTAAGGACTCATGAACGTTCCATGGAGTATCACTTTGTTCTCAGTTTCGTCTTCCATTTTGTTTTTCTTTTGGATCCGAGTATTGCTTCAATCATGGAGTTTATAGGCTAAACCACGTGGGAAAAAAAAGGATAAAGACAAAAGCATTAATATATAGATCAGTCAAAGAACCTTGTCCATCAATCTCATACTTTGCTTGGTTGATTTTGCTTCCTTTTTTCTTTCAATGTACATAGTTTAGAAACATTGACAAAAAAAAAAGAAACATTGACAAAAACAAAATAAAACTTTTGCAAGTAGTCTTGTATTATAATACAGAAGTTCTATATGTGTTTCACTAATGTTTTGAGTTTTTTTCTTCAATATTTTTTTTACAAGAAATCATCTCTATTTTTTGCATTAATTTTGTATGATGTTCATCGTTACTTTAGTTTCACTAACGTTAAAAAATAAAATATTAACGACACGACTTCCCAATTGAAATCCACCTAAATAGCGAAGTGATGAAAAACGAACGGTCATACCAAATTAAAAACCAGCCATGACTAACTAAGCTAGGCTTCCAAATCAAGCCACGTGGCTCAACCTTGTGTCGACTCCTCCCACAGCCATGGACACGTGTCTCTAGCCCAACTTCCTTCATATGAGAATGAGAGCATTCTCTTGTCCAGAAAACAATACAAACAAACAAAGCAAAAAGAAACAATCAAAAGTCGGCGGCAAAAATGAGTTCCGGTATTGGAAGTTTGGTGAAGGTCATCTTTAAGAACTTCGACGTTATCGCTGGGTAAAATGAATAATAACTAACACATAGCGTAGCTATTTTCTCGTTTTAGTTGTCCCATTGATTTGATTCCTTTCTATTTTTGTTGCATGTGTTGGTGTGTGCAGACCTATTATTAGCTTGGTTTATCCTCTGTAAGTCTAATCTAACTTTCTCCATCTAATTTACTCCACTTAGAGTTTGTCAAATCTCAAAATACGTGTTTCACTTAAAGTAAGTCATTACCGGTCTATACTTGAATTCAGATACACATCAGTGAGGGCAATAGAGTCGGGAGCTCATGGAGACGACAAGCAATGGCTCACTTATTGGGCTCTTTATTCACTTATCAATCTCTTTGAACTCACTTTCTACGGACTCATCAAACGGTAAGTTCAAAAGTAGTCTAAAGAGGCATCCACATCCTTTTAAAGAGTCTAAGGACTCACTTTTGGTAGTGTGCAAGTTTCTTCTTTTACAATGGACTAATGAAAGTTTTCGAGGTTTATGGTATAATATCAGGATCCCGATATGGCCATACGCCAAGCTAGCACTAATTTCTTGGTTGGTGTTACCGGGCTTGAGCAGTGCTGCTTATGTTTACGAGAACTATGTTCGTTCATTCCTTTTACGCCCACATAGTGTTAATATATGGTATGTACCCGCTAAGAAGGACGAAGATGACTTACCAGCAGCTGCTGGGAAATTCACTCCGGTAAACGATTCTGGTGAGCCTACGGAAAAGCGTGTGAGCTCGGTATGACCTCTCTAAATTCTCTCGAAAACCTGGTTTGTGACCTACATGTTCGATCTCGAGAGACAGTTTAATTTGTTGATTATTGTTGATATCTTCAGGTGGATACATCAGCCAAATATGTTGGTCACTCGGCCTTTGATGATACATATGTCTACTAGCTACCAAAGCTACTTCTGACCCGTTTTAGCTTAACATCGTTACCCACGTATTTCCTCTCTTTTTTCTCTCCGGTTATTATCGAGTTGTTGTTACCGGTTAATAAAATTTTAGTATCAAGATAAAAATTGTTAAATTAAATGCATGGTTAATTTATATTTGTTACTCCTTTCGTTTCATTATAAATGCTACTTACACACTTTACACACATATTAAGAAAATAAAAAAAATGATTGAAATGTATTTATGTTTTTATTAATTATATTTAATTGACCAATAAATAGATCAATAATATTTAAGATAAATATATTTATTTATTAAAACATTTTATTTTACAATTAATATTTAATTGAAAGTAAGTAAAAACTAAAAATCTAAAATGATATTTTTTATATAACAGGAAAAAAGCTTTAAAATGACACTCTTAGAGAATACGTTACAATATCAAATCACCGAACTTGACTCAGAGGCTTCATGAATTTTTAATAGCATTTTTAACCCTATTTCATTTTTACTTTAAAATAGAATGAGAAATAAAATATATAATAAACAAAATATAAAATCATGAAGTTCTAATTGCATTCCCAAAATATTTTATTTTTTTTGTTAAAAATCTTATTTTTGACTATTTTAAAATAAAATATGAAATGCAGTTTAAAATGTTTTAGACACTAGATTTTTTGCTTATGGTGTAGACTGGTCTTGACTTTATACATACATGGGAGATGTGCAAAAGTAAATTTTGAGATTTCACCGGAAAGATCTAAGTTGCGAAGAAAAAAAAATAAAGACAGACATATGCTTTTGTAGAAATGTACAATATTATTACCTTGACTAGGACTGGACAAATAGACCGAATCCGAAAATTTGAACAGAATCCGATTCGATAAAAATAAATATAAATTCGAACCGATCCGCCAACATAAATACCGAATAGATCTTATTTTAAATATTTTGGATTATGAATACTATTCGAATCTGAATCTAAATGGATATCATCCTATAGAATCCGAAGCATTTAAAATTCCAAAAAAGAATTTATACTAAATGTGTCAGTTTCTAATATATATCCAAAATACACTAAAATATTATTGAACATCTAAAATAATTATCTGTTATATGAAGATTGATAGTTGAATATGACGATTGAAGCTTGAAGTTTTTAGATTTTGGTTTTGCTTGAATAATATTTTTCATTTCATGAGAACATGGTTTTCATTTTATGCTTTCATTTATTTGGTTTTCTTCTATCAATAGTTATGTTTATCTTTCGTTTGATTTTGAATGTTTTGATGTTTCTTTCTTATTTTTGAATCAATTTTACTTATGTTTTGATTAGAAAATAAGTACAAATCAGGTATTTTACAACCAAAGAACCGATTTAACTTATGTTTTGGTTACTAAATAGGTACAAATTATGTACTTTTAAATCGAAGAACCGATTGGGATCCGAACCAAAAATACATCGGGTTTTACCGGTTTTTTAAAAAAATTCTAACTCCGACCCGAACTCGTTAATATCTGAATCCGATAGAATCCGAACTGATTCCGGATCAAACTTTTTTAAAATTCGAATGAGAGTGATTTTGATAAATCTAAAAAAACAAAATTCGAGTGGACAAAATCGAAATCCGATTGGAACTCGAATATCCATGTCTAACTTTGATAAAAGAAAAAGTATATATAATATTATAACCATGTTGCTACTAGGGAAAGGCATCCCCACGTGAAGGCGTTACATATTACAGAGTCCAAAACCAGCATCGTCATAACTGTGAACTGACATTAGCTGTAACCGAAACGAACCAACAAGTTAATGCATCTCTTTCTCTGTACAACAAAATAAAAATGCCTCTTTCTTTCTTTGGTTTTAAAATATGATAAAGTCTTTCAACGCTAAATTAATCTAATAGCATAGTTTTTTTTATTAATCAACAATCTAATGTATAAGTTTTCTGTAGCTATCATATGATGTGTATCTAATAATTTACAACTCCTTTATTTTAATCACATAGATTTTCTTATGCTTATAAGTTCTGACCACGCAAAAGTATATTATATAATAAATAAAAATATTTAGCAATACTTGTAAGTAAAATAAAGAAATAAAATTAGAAAAAACGGGTTCACGCGAGAGACATCGTAACGACTAAATTAAGTTTTAAAATGAAATATTTTGTCACATTTTCTCTTTTCTCGCTGTTCCATTCGCTCACCGTCTTTATCTCTGCATCAGTTTCTCCTTCCTAACAAGCAAAAACCCCAAAACGGATCGAATCAAAAAATTTCTATTTTATAAATACAAAGAAAAGTTCTTTCTTTTTCATCCGATCAATACATTATACATCCATCATCGCATTGCATCTGAGTTCTCCCAATAGAACAGAGGAGGCTACTTTTATTCCGTTTGAGATGGCGACGAACATTGGAATGATGGACAGTGCTTACTTCGTTGGACGAAACGAGATTCTGGGTTGGATCAATGACCGCCTTCACCTCAATCTCTCTCGCATCGAAGAGGTATTGATAAAGCTTGATTCTTTCTTTCTGCATGTGTGTTTCAATGGCCGATTTGATCAAAAAGGACGTGCCTTTCGCTTTTGTTTTGATGTTGTCGGTGGTGGGTTATGAAGATTGGTTTTTGAGATGTATGCATTGTTGATCTGGTGCAGTTACATTCTGGCTAAGCTTTAAAGAACAAGTGTTACTTGCAGTTTATGTTGTGTAATAAAGATCTACATTTGTCTGCTTGATACTTGTATGCCTTTGATTATTAAGATGTTTTCTTTACTTGTTTGATTTCAACTGATAACTCTTGTAATTGGTCTTTTTGTTTTATGATCTAACTGGGCATATTGTTTGTTCTGGTAGGTTGCATCGGGTGCTGTTCAATGCCAAATGCTGGACATGACCTTTCCAGGAGTTGTGCCTATGCACAAGGTGATGTTTATTAGTTTTTATCGGCATCATTCTCTTGTGTGCAGAGCATTCTAAATCTTTCCACTTCTCAGGTTAATTTTGCGGCGAAGAACGAGTACGAGATGATACAAAACTACAAAGTCATGCAAGAGGTCTTCACCAAACTCAAAATCACCAAGGTAGTTTTTATTCTTTATTCATACATTTTGCTTGTGATAAAGATCCCATCTGAGAGCTAATACCTTCAACATATGTCTATCGCTTACAATCCAGCCATTGGAAGTCAACAGGCTTGTCAAAGGCAGACCACTAGACAACTTGGAGTTTCTACAATGGCTGAAACGTTTCTGCGATTCCATTAATGGTGGCATTATGAACGAGTATGGATTCTTTTTGCTACCTTCTCTTCGAATTATCAAAGCAAAAAAAGTCTTACTTCCACTGGTTTCATCATTGTAGGAATTACAATCCAGTAGAACGAAGATCGAGAGGTGGCAAAGAGAAAAGCGTCAAGGGGTCTAGTAAGGTCTCAAAGTCATTGCAAACAAACAATACGCATCATACTCCTACAGTCACTGCTTCCAGCAAACCAACTGGTATTCCATTTAAACTTAGCTTCCCTCTCTGTCCAGTTTCTAACTTTCTCAATCTTTGTTCGAAAATTCTTAACTGCTAGGTCCAAAGCAAGCAAGATCACATGCAATTGGAGGTGGGAGCAACTCGTCGGCCGAAGTGCAAGCTCTGTCAAAGGAGGTAATTGGCTTCTAATCATTCCCTTGTTTCTTCAGGTTAATGAAAAAAAAAAAGGAACTGTAATGAAACATTCTTTCACAATATAACCAGCTTGAAGATCTCAAGGTCTCGGTAGATGTCTTGGAAAAGGAAAGAGATTTTTACTTCTCTAAGCTCAGGGATATAGAGATACTCTGTCAGACTCCTGAACTTGATGATCTTCCGGTAAATGTCAATAGCAATTTCCTTGGTTCCCCTTAGTTTGGACTCAAATCAGCATGAATAACATGTACTTGTTATATGTGCAGATTGTTGTAGCGGTTAAGAAGATATTATATGCAACAGATGCAAATGAATCTGCTCTCGAAGAAGCTCAAGAGTGCCTAATCGAGTCTCTAGGCATTGAGGTTGAGGAAGAAGAAGGAAACGAAGAAGAAGACGAAGCAGGGACTCAGACTTAAAAGTTGTGATTTCTAACAACAACAAAAAAAACAAGTTTCAAAGTAGAGGACAATGACTATACATTGCCTTGTCTTAGAAGATAGTGTTTGCACAATACTCAAGTTTACCCTAACCGGTTATTCGGTTTTAAATGAAACATCCCAAACTCTGTTCCTTTCTTAGCTTAAAAGATGGTCCAATTTGGTTTTTCTTTGTATCACAGTGTTTTGTGTCCATCTAAATATATGGGAAAAAAATAATAATTTATTAGCATTTAGCAGAGTTCGTGTTTAACACTAAGTATAAAAAAAAAGGTGTAGCACCAAAGCAAAAGCCCCTCTTTTATGGTTAAAGACGTCCGTTAGAGATGGTTGTTGTATCTCTGTTGCTTCTTTCTCACTAGCAGATCCAGTTAAAGCTTCTCGCAGTAAACAAGACTACCTCATAACAAATCAGACGTCTCTCGTCCCCTCCATCAATATCAAAGCAAACAAACACAAGAATAAAGTTAAAACAAGCAAAATAATCAAAGGAAACAATTTTTTAAAAAGCAAGTACGAAACAATCTAAGTTACAACAAAAAAAGTACGAAACAATCTAGGCACAAAACAAGAAAAAAAAAAAAAAGATATTTAGTGCAAAAACGAGAGGGAAAACTGCAAAAACGAGATTGGTAATGAAAAACTACGTGATCATGAGTGTCAACCAAACTGCAATAACAGGATGTTATGTTCTATTTTCTTTTACACATAAATTTTCATTACCAATCAACAGCAATACAGATTTTACCCTCGCAACAAAAAAAAAAACTTGAAAATACGAAGAGGAGGAAAATTACTTTATTACCAGATTGATTAGGAGAACTAAATGATCAAAAACGTAAAGCAAAAAAACATATACAATCTCTAACAATCAATTAATGACAGGATGTAATGTTTAATTTGTTTTCACAAATTACACATTAAATTTTCATTATCAATCAAATAATATAGAATTTTCCTCCTAAATATTTTGAAAGTTTTTTTCTTAAAAAAATGTTTTGACAAAAAAATCAGTTTATGAGTTAGGAGTAAAGAGAAGATCATACCTTGCAAAAATCAGTGTCAGATGGAGAAAAACGACGGTAATGACGACGTCAATGACTTGGCGAGACGAAATGGATAGATCCAATTTTATTAGCGATCCAGTATTGGCAACCTACGCATGAAATTTTATCATCACGTTTTTGACAATAATAGAAAAAATCAGACAGTAGTTCAAAAAAAAAAAAAGTAAGAATCAGACTTTGAAAGGCTCACCTCGTCTACCTGAAAATGGAATCCACTGCTTCGCATAGGAACCCAACCCACCGAATCTAGAAGAAAGCAGAGCAGGCCTAGCATACACGAGTACCCGTCTGTAACGAAATCGAGACTTAATCCACCACCACCTCACACAACAAAACCGGAACCGGACCTCAAGCGGGAGACCACCAGACCACTTAACTAGAACATCTCTCACTCACACAGGAGAGTTTACGCGACAAGTCGTTTCTTCGTTCTCTCTCTCTAACGTGTTCTCTCGTTGTGGTTGTTGTTGGACTATTGCCTTATGTGCACCAAACTATATATAGAAACTGATTCGTGCAATACTACCAATTTCCCTTTCTTTTCTTTTTTATTTATTTATTAAAATAAAATAAATAGTAATTCAAATATCAAATATACCCGTTGCCTCACACAACCCAATAACTACTAACTGTTGGACCAAGATAATTTATTGTTTTTTATTTTATTTTTGAAACACTTCAATATAAAACAAAAATGTTGGTATATCTATATTTTTAAAACTGAAATATATTTTGATATTGTTTGGAAACATGAATTACAGTATAAAAAATAATTATTTGAAAACATGAAAAGCGGTATAAAAAAAGTACATTGTCTTTTTAGTAATTTTATTAATATAATTACATTAATTATATTTTCATATCTCATTCAGTTTAATACTTTTATTAATTATATACTTTAACAATACATCACATCCTTAATTATATTACCATAATCATATTAGTGTAGATTTTTATTTATCAGTTAACCAACATTAACTTTGTGCAAATTATAAAATCAAAAATGTAAAATACCTGAGTTTTGCATATGGTTAAACGTTCGGTTTAGTTTGTTTTACTAAATTGTTTTTTAATTTTAGTTTCAATCGGTGAAAAATTACGTAGCCAAAAACATAATTCAAAGACATGTTATAATAACTTAAATCAAAATAATAAAAATGTATTGGATTTATTGTCACTTAATTTTTCACTTCATATAATTATATTACTAAAGAAAAAACTCTTTTTATTTCACTTAATTTAGCCAAATACATAGAAAGAGTCATTTTTATTAGTTTATAAAATCAGTTAGGCATGAACATTGACAATCTATTTAGGTACAAGTTGTTTTTTTTGGTATCATTTTTTTGTTTTGAAATAGGTCCACTTAAATATTATAAATTTATGTGTGAGTTTTGAGTTGGGGACTTGGGTCCTTTTAATTCTGGATAAGTTCGGTTTTGATGTTATAGAAACCTAAAAATATCTAAATAACAAATGTATCTAAAACGGGTTCAGATATTTGTACCAAAAATAATTATATTACTCGATTCGGTCCAGATCGTTTGAATACAATTAGTTATATTATATCATCTAAAATATATAACACTAACTATGAAAAACAAATATCAATATATAAAAATGTAATAATTAATTTTCGTGAAACCGTGTGGGTCAATCTGTGGTTGTCGTTAAATTCCTTTTTTGAATATGGGCCAAACTAAGTTCAGTCCAATTCTCTTTAAGGTCCAACTCTATGTCCAGCTCCCAATCCTGTACAAAGAAGAAACATTAAGTTATTTCCAATATAAATGTATTTTAAATTTTATGAAACATATTTTATTAACACCAAATAATATAATAGAACCATTATAAATGTCGAATTAAAAAAATAATTGATTTCGAATTTCAATATTAAATAATGTGGAATTTAAAAAAATAATTAATGTTGATTTTTAAAAATTAATTAATATACATACACCAAATTAAGTATTTTCTTAATTTTTTTTAAAAAATATCTCTAAATAGAAAAATATTAATAAAAGTTTGTATTAATAACTTGATAAATTAATTATAATCTCAAAATTATTACTTTACAGGATTTTAACATAAAAACAGTTACGTAGCGTGTTGACATAATTCGTACTAACGATATTTTATAGAATATAAGTCATGGAGTTGCTCTTAGAACGCTACTCAAAAAATTTATATATCTCATATACACATATTAAGTAAACCTTAATAATATATTAAGTAAAAATTAATACATTACCTAAAAATTAATAAAATATTAAGTACAAATTAATGATATATTTATAAATATAGTGACTCATATGTATATCTCATATACACATATTAAGAAACAAATCACTGTTTTATTATAATTATTACTTACAAAGTAAACAATTTTCTAAGAATCTCAGCTATAGTATTTTAAGAAATTTATTTTTTCTAAATAAATAATTCTTAAAATTGAAGATTTGATACCATTAAATAGTCAAGAATGCATACAAATCTAAAATTACTATTTTTATAAGGTTAAATCTCTCTCTCTCTCTCTGTCTATATATATATATATATAAGATGTTTGTCCATAAAGTCATATTCTTATAAATAAACTCAAAATATTTCTAAAGTTTAAACTAATATTAATTTAATAAAATTATTAATTTTCACTAATATATCGTAAAGTAATGACTCTAAATAAATACAATTGTATAAAAAACAAGTACATTTATCTATAGAAAGAGAAGAAAAATCCGTTAAAAATTATTTTTTAGAAACGAAAAAAATTATTTTTAAAATGAAAGAGTATTATACTAGATTTTGAACCGCAAGGAATACAAAATTTTGCGAGAAAAAGAGATCACCCACTAGTATATATATGTGTATTTTGGTAAAGAAGATTTCATCATCTCAGAAATTAGAAACGTGTAGAGATAAAAATCCACCACAATCTATATCGCCTCTACAGCCAATCTTTAAAAACCCTTACTTATTATTCTCCTCTCCTCTTTGATTCGATGTTTACGTTCATGGATGCAGCCAGACTGAAACCTGCTCTTTCCACCAACCCACCAAACGAAGTTGATCGGCTAAGCAGTTTGCCAGATTGCTTGATATTCCAAATATTCTTAAATCTTCCGACCAAAGATGTGGTTCAGACTAGTGCGTTGTCCACCAGATGGAAAACTCTCTGGAAAGACGTACATGGTCTGGATTTGGACACCGAGGATTTCAATACACACGAAACATTCGTGAGTTTTGTCGATAACTTTCTTGAACGCAACCGTGGTTCGTCCATACATCTGTTTAAGGTAATGTACGATTCTTCTTATAAGCCTGATCTTGTCAATCGCTGGGTCGACACTGCTGTTAGGCTTAAAGTTGAACATCTCGATGTTTCGGACGATTTATCTGCTCAGGATATCATGATGAATCCAACAGTTTACACTTGTAGTAGCTTGGTGTCCCTAAGGATCGTGGGAATGATCTTACCTAGTCCCGAGCGTGTTTCATTACCTTCTCTCAAAGATATTGTTTTAATCGTCGTTGAGTATACCAATCCATGGGCATTAGAGAAGTTAATCTCACAATGCCCAGTTCTTGAAAACGTTAGTATTGATAGAATTTACGGTGATGGAATGCCCATTTTACGTGTGCGTTCCCAGTCTCTATTGAGCTTCATGCATTATTGGGATAAGAATGATGATTATGAGAAAGATCGTATAGTTGAAATTGATGCTCCCATGCTTAAGTGTCTGAGGATCAGTGATGGTGGAACTGCGAGTTTCATTATAAAGAATCAGCCTTCCCTTGTAGAAGCTGATATAGATACTGTGTTTAGTTTGACAACTGAAAGGTTGCTACAAGTTGCAAATGAAATACAAAAGAGAGATATGGTTCGTGATTTTCTCATTGGGATCTCTCAGGTGAAAGATCTGACCATCGCCTCCTCTACTCTCGAGGTACCTATATTTCTTGATTTCCAATTTTAAACCAATTATATATTTCTCTCCGTTCAAAATGTATGTTTTTGAATTTTCACATATATTAAAAACATCTTAAATTTTAACTTTAAATATTATTTTTTGTTATTAGCTATTTCTCACAACTTTTAATCAATCAAAATTCAATAAACAAAATTATATTTCTTCAAAATTTACAATGTATTCTTATTTAACTAACAGAAAATACACTGAAAGTTGTACAAAACAAATACCGGTAGTTGTACAAAAAAAGTATATTTCTCTAAAAAATAAGTATATTTCTCAAAAAATAATAAGTTTTTGAAACATTATTTTTTAAAACATGGATCAACTCAAAAGAATGCTAGTTAATTATTCTCCAACTATCGATGTAATACTTCATTTATTAACACTAATACCTTTTTTTGTTGATGTTGTTCTTGTAGGTCATATATGATTACACAAAATATGTACAACTACCGGTATTTCGTAACCTATATACCTTGTGTGTCAGGTTCAACAGCTACATGTGGGAGATGTTGCCAGTCTTTCTTGAAGTCTGTCCAAATCTAAGAACTCTTGTCGTGGTGAGGATTATCTAACCAACTCATGAACTTGTGAGTAAATTATTCTTAAACTTGTGTCTCGGTTGTATTGTACATGCAGGGAACTACTGAAAATCCCAAGATGGTGGACCTTACTGTTATTGCCAGGCCTTGGAATCTGTTATCATCTCTAGAGCATGTTGACATAGAAAGGCCATTGAAAGGTAAGGCGTTGGAGATGGCACTAGTGGGTTACTTACTCGAGAACTCACCAAACCTCAAGAAACTATCATTAAGTTTGCATGATTCCCTAAAGAAAGGAAAATCTGTCCACAAGCTAACATTAAGCTTGGATGATGCCCCAAAGAAAGAAGAATCTGACGTCTTCATAGAACTCCTTAAGTTTCCGAGACTCTCTAGCTCATGCCAAATTATTGTACGATGATCCTCATAGTCATCACCAATGGACATATAAGTTTGTCTTTGATAACTATTTGTTGCTTCTTAGTTTATTATGACATTGTAGTGTTGAAGTTTGTATGATAATTATAGTATTTATCATATTTATGACTCAAATAAGTATTTGATTTATCGTTGGCTAAAGGCATATATGCTTTGGAATTTGTTTAGATGGTTTTGTGCTTCCTTCTTTTGTCTTGCATGGCTATATATAATTTTTTTTGTATTAAACAAACCAATTGGTACCAATATGATAAACAATTGTTTTAAAAACCACAAAAAACATTTCTGGAAGCACATTTTTACCTCCAAAAATCACCTTTTTATTAGACGGAGTAATATCTCATCAAGCTTCTGATTACATTTCAATTCATTAAGAATAAGAAAATGAAAAAAAACAAGAAAAAAATAAGAAGAATCTTTTTTTTTGAAAGACTCAAATGATTGCACGAGACTCTAAAATTAGGTGTCAAGTTATCTAAGAATGGAAATGGTCTTATGCTCGAACAATATTATTTATTGGTTTTAAAAAACTAGGGTTTTGTCTAGGTTTTCTATTTTTTGTCATCGTATTCATAAATCACGGTAATGTTTTCTATTTAAGAAGCCGTTAAACTATTTTATAGGATAGTTTTTGATGTTTTAATAGACAAATATTTATTTTAAGCTTTTATTGTTCTTGATTGAACTAAATTTATTAAAATAGGAAGCTGATCTTAAGTCAGTATTGCAATTTTCAAACTAGAATTGCCTAATCTCTTAGGTAAAAAAATTATGCCTATCGAATTGGTCATCTGATTATTTTTATGTACTTTTATATGGTTTTTGAGATTTTTAACTCATTTTTTTTCAAAATATAATATTAAGTTCTACTAATTCATTAATTGTATTATTATACATAGGGTATATGATAGTTCACGTTTTTTATCATATAATATTATAAAATATATACGAATAGTATGGTGAGTAGTAATGGATAGCGTGATGCCATTGTTCGTAATCATGGAAGATATTGTAGAGATAATGGATAGCGTGATGCCATCGTTCGTAATCGTGGATGCTATTGTAGAGAATATAAGCCTTGGAGTTGCTCTTAGAAGCTACTCAAAAAAATTATATATCTCATATACACATATTTAGTAAAACTTAATAATATACTAAGTAAAATTTAATGAAATATAAAGTAAAAATTAATGATATATTATAAATATAGTAATGTGACTCATATGTACATCTCATATACACATATTAAGAAAAAAATCAATGTTTTATTATAAATATATAATTACTTACAAACTAAAGAATTTTCTAAGAATCTCAGCTATTGTATTTTAAGAAATTAATTATTCTATATAATTATTTTCTTAAGATTTAAGATTTGTTACCATTAATTAGTCCAGAATGCATACAAATCTAAAATGACTATTTTTATAAGGTAAAATATCTCAATTTATATATATATATATATAATATTTTAATAAATACATTCAGAACACCTCTAAAGTTTAAACCAATATTAATTTAATAAAATTAATGATTTTCACTAGATATATCGTAAAGTAATGACTCTCAATTAATAAAATTGTATGAAAATAGGTGCATTTATTTATCAAATAAAAAGAAAAATCTTTTAAAAGTTATCTTTTAGAAACCAAAAATTTATTTTTAAAAATGAAAAAGTATTGAACCGCAAAGAATAAAACATTTTGCGGGAAACAAAGATCACCCACTAGTATATATATGTGTACTAGGTATTTTCCTACACCATATGCAGCGTTAAAATTTTTAAATAAAATTTTGTTACAAGTTTAGATTTTATTAATTGTATAAAAATATTTTTATATAAATATTAATTTACTTGAACATAAAATTAAGATAAATAAATAATTTTATTTATTTAAAATTATATTTAGTAGAAGTCCTTCACCATGAAGATTGTATGCTTTCATTTTCACTCAACAATGAAAGTTAAACTAAACCGATTCCAATATCTTTTTCCTTATGTCAAAAGATTTGATTTGATATTCAGAACTTGATTACTTTGACTATATTACTAGATTGATAGCCAAAACTACTCAAAATAGGTTAGATTGATTTTCAGTTATTTCTTTGGGTTAAGATATATTAAATTAACTTGTATAATTTTTATAAAAAATAGATATAATTTTTTTATAATTATCAAAATATGAAACTAGACAGAATTTCTAAAATTTGTAGATATCAAAAGAAAACAAATGATATTACGATTAAATATTGATAATTTTTTTAAAAAATATTGTATATAATTTTGAAAATCTTGATTAATAATAAATTTTTTTTTTATAATTATCAAAATATAAAACTAAACAGAATTTCTAAAATTTATAGATATCAAAAGGAAACAAATGATATTACGATTTAATATTTATAATTTAAAAAAATATTGTTTAAATGTTGAAAATCTTGTTTAGTAAGAAAAGTTGTATGATTGTAAAAGCATACTTAAATAATATTTCAAAATTTGTAAAATATTATATATTTCTATTCTTATATTATTTATTGACATATTTGAATTTATTTGATTCAATGATGACGTGTGAATTATTACCATATTTTGAAAAATTTAGAAAAATTAGAAATGAACATTAAATGTAGTTGACCATGTCATTTTCATTTTTTCTAGTATATCATATCAAATTTTTGTTTAGTGAAAGTGATTATAGAGATGATATGTGTTAAATCAACTTCACAAATAATGCCTACAAAATTTTGGTGAGAAAATTTCATCATCTCAGAAATTAGAAACGTGTAGTGATAAAAATTCACCACAATCTCTCTGGCCTCAATAGCTAATCTTTAAAAACCCTTACTTATTCTCCTCTCCTTTTCGATTCGATTTTTATGTTCATGGATGCAGCCAGAGTGAAACCTGCTCGTTCCACCAACCCACCGAGCGAAGTTGATCGGCTAAGCAGTTTGCCAGATTGCTTGATTTTACAGATATTCTTAAATCTTCCGACCAAAGATGTGGTTCAGACTAGTGCGTTGTCCACCAGATGGACAACTCTCTGGAAAGACGTACCTGGTCTGGATTTGGACGCCGATGATTTCTATATACGCGAAACATTCGTGAGTTTTGTCGATAACTTTCTTGAACGCAACTACGGTTTGTCCATACATCGGTTTAAGTTAAAGTATGATTCTTTTTACTTTGAAGAGCCTGCTGGTCTTATCAACGGCTGGGTCGACACTGCTGCTAGGCTTAAAGTTCAACATCTCGATGTTTCGCACAGTTTTTCCGAATGGGATCCCATGATGAATCCAACAGTACTTTACACTTGTAGTAACTTGGTGTCCCTAAGGCTCGTGGGAATGGGCTTACCGAATCCCGAGCGTGTTTCTTTACCTTCTCTCAAAACATTGGTTTTAATCCTCATTGATTTTACCAACAAATGGGCATTAGAGAATTTAATCTCAAAATGCCCAGTTCTTGAAAACTTTTGTTTTGAGAGAAGCTACGATGATGGAATACCGATTTTACGTGTGCATTCTAAGTCTCTGTTGACCTTCATGCATGATGCGGGTTATCACGAGGATTATGATGAGGAAGATCGTTTTGTTGAAATTGATGCTCCCATGCTTAAGTGTCTGAAGATCAGTGATGATAGAACTTCAAGTTTCATAATAAAGAGTCCACCTTCCGTTGTAGAAGCTGATATAGATACTGTGTTTAACTTGACTTCTGAAAGGAGTCTAGGAATTGCAAATGAAGTACAAAAGAGAGAGATGGTTCGTGATTTTCTCGTTGGGATCTCTAAGGTCAAGGATATGAGCATCTCCTCAAGTGCTCTCGAGGTACCTATATATGTTTTAACTTCTAAGTCACTATTGGAATATTAAATTTTCTTGATTTTCAACTTTAAACCAATTGTATATTTCTCTCATTTATTTTAGAATTTTCACATATATTAAAAGTATCTTTATTTTAACTATAAATATATTATTTTCTGTTATTAACTATTTCTCATAATTTTTAACCAATCAAAATTCAATAAACATAATTATATTTCTTCGAAATCAATCGATGTAATACTTCATTTATTAACACTAATACCTTTTTTGTTGATGTTGTTCTTGTAGGTCATATATGATTATGCAAGATATGTACCACTACCGGTATTTCGTAACCTATATACCTTGTGTGTCAGGTTCAACAGCTACATGTGGGAGATGTTGCCAGTCTTTCTTGAAGTCTGTCCAAATCTAAAAACTCTTGTCATGGTGAGGATTATCTAACCAACTCATGAACTTGTGAGTAAATTATTCTTAAACTTGTGTTTGTATTGTACATGCAGGGAACTTCTGAAAATCCCAAGATGGTGGACCTTACTGTTATTGCCAGGCCTTGGAATCTGTTATCATCTCTAGAGCATGTTGACATAGAAAGGCCATTGAAAGGGGAGGCGTTGGAGATGGCACTAGTGGGTTACTTACTCGAGAACTCACCAAACCTCAAGAAACTATCATTAAGTTTGCATGATTCCCTAAAGAAAGGAAAATCTGTCCACAAGCTAACATTAAGCTTGGATGATGCCCCAAAGAAAGAAGAATCTGATGTCTTCATAGAACTCCTTAACTTTCCGAGACTCTCTAGCTCATGCCAAATTATTGTACGATGATCCTCATAGTCATCACCAATGGACATATAAGTTTGTCTTTGATAACTATTTGTTGCTTCTTAGTTTATTATGACATTGGAGTGTTGAAGTTTGTATGATAATTATAGTATTTATCATATTTATGACTCAAATAAGTATTTGATTTATCGTAGCTAAAGGCATATATGCTTTGGAATTTGTTTAGATGGTTTTGTGCTTCCTTCTTTTGTCTTGCATGGCTATATATAATTTTTTTTGTATTAAACAAAACAATTGGTACCAATATGATAAACAATTGTTTTAAAAACCACAAAAAACATTTCTGGAAGCACATTTTTACCTCCAAAAATCACCTTTTTATTAGACGGAGTAATATCTCATCAAGCTTCTGATTACATTTCAATTCATTAAGAATAAGAAAATGAAAAAAAAAACAAGAAAAAAATAAGAAGAATCTTTTGTTTGAAAGACTCAAATGATTGCACGAGACTCTAAACTTAGGTGTCAAGTTATCTAAGAATGGAAATGGTCTTATGCTCGAACAATATTATTTATTGGTTTTAAAAAAACTAGGGTTTTGTCTAGGTTTTCTATTTTTTGTCATCGTATTCATAAATCACGGTAATGTTTTCTATTTAAGAAGCCGTTAAACTATTTTATAGGATAGTTTTTGATGTTTTAATAGACAAATATTTATTTTAAGCTTTTATTGTTCTTGATTGAACTAAATTTATTAAAATAGGAAGCTGATCTTAAGTCAGTATTGAGATTTTTAAACTAGAATTGCCTAATCTCTTAGGTAAAAAAATTATGCCTATCGAATTAGTCATCTGATTATTTTTATGTACTTTTATATGGTTTTTGAGATTTTTAACTCATTTTTTTAAAAATCTAATATTAAGTTCTACTAATTCATTAATTGTATTATTATACATAGTGTATATGATAGTTCACATTTTTTATCATATAATGTTATAAAATATATGAATAGTATGATGAGTAGTAATGGATAGTGTGATGCCACTGTTCGTAATCATGGAAGATATTGTAGAGATAATGGATAGCGTGATGCCATCGTTCGTAATCGTGGATGCTATTGTAGAGAATATAAGCCTTGGAGTTGCTCTTAGAAGCTACTCAAAAAAATTATATATCTCATATACACATATTTAGTAAAACTTAATAATATACTAAGTAAAATTTAATGAAATATTAAGTAAAAATTAATGATATATTATATGTATAGTAATGTGACACATATGTACATCTCATATACAAATATTAAGAAAAAAATCAATGTTTTATTATAAATATATAATTACTTACAAACTAAAGAATTTTCTAAGAATCTCAGCTATGTATTTTAAGAAATTAATTATTCTAAATAATTAAGTTCTTAAAATTTAAGATTTGTTACCATTAATTAGTCAAGAATGCATACAAATCTAAAATGACTATTTTTATAAGGTAAAATATCTCAATTTATATATATATATATATATATATATAATATTTTTATAAATAAATTCAGAACACCTCTAAAGTTTAAATCAATATTAATTTAATAAAATTAATGATTTTCACTAGATATATTGTAAAGTAATGACTCTCAATTAATAAAATTGTATGAAAATAGGTGCATTTATTTACCAAAGAAAAAGAAAAAATCTTTTGAAAGTTATCTTTTAGAAACCAAAAGTTTATTTTTAAAAATGAAAAAGTATTGAACCGCTAAGAATAAAACATTTTGCGGGAAACAAAGATCACCCACTAGTATATATATGTGTACTAGGTATTTTCCTACACCATATGCAGCGCTAAAAGTTTTAAATAATTTTTTTTTAAAAGTTTAGATTTTATTAATTGTATAAAAATATTTTATATAAATATTAATTTACTTGAACATAAAATTAATATAAATAAATAATTTTATTTATTTAAAATTATATTTAGTATAAGTCCTTCACCATGAAGATGTATGCTTTCATTTTCACTCAACAATGAAAGTTAAACTAAACCGATTCCAATATCCTTTTCCTTATGTCAAAAGATTTGATTTGATATTTGATTTCGGAACTTGATTACTTTGACTATATTACTAGATTGATAGCCAAAACTACTCAAAATAGGTTAGATTGATTTTCGGTTATTTCTTTGGGTTAAGATATATTAAATTAACTTGTATAATTTTTATAAAAAATAGATACAATTTTTTTATAATTATCAAAATATGAAACTAGACAGAATTTCTAAAATTTGTAGATATCAAAAGAAAACAAATGATATTACGATTAAATATTGATAATTGTTTTAAAAAATATTCTACATAATTTTGAAAATCTTGATTAATAATAAATTTTTTTTTTATAATTATCAAAATATAAAACTAAACAGAATTTCTAAAATTAGTAGATATAAAAAGAAAACAAATGATATTACGATTTAATATTTATAATTTAAAAAAATCTTGTTTAAATGTTGAAAATCTTGTTTAGTAAGAAAAGTTGTGTGATTGTAAAAGCATACTTAAATAATATTTCAAAATTTGTAAAATATTATATATTTCTATTCTTATATTATTTATTGACATATTTGAATTTATTTGATTCAATGATGACGTGTGAATTATTACCATATTTTGAAAAATTTAGAAAAATTAGAAATGAACATTAAATGTAGTTGACCATGTCATTTTCATTTTTCCTAGTATATCATATCAGATTTTTTTTAGTGAAAGTGATGATAGAGATGATATGTGTTAAATCAACTTCACAAATAATGTCTACAAAATTTTGGTGAGAAAATTTCATCATCTCAGAAATTAGAAACGTGTAGAGATAAAAATCCACCACAATCTCTTTGGCGTCTATAGCTAATCTTTAAAAACCCTTACTTATTCTCCTCTCCTTTTCGATTCGATTTTTATGTTCATGGATGCAGCCAGAGTGAAACCTGCTCGTTCCACCAACCCACCGAGCGAAGTTGATCAGCTAAGCAGTTTGCCAGATTGCTTGATTTTACAGATATTCTTAAATCTTCCAACCAAAGATGTGGTTCAGACTAGTGCGTTGTCCACCAGATGGAAAACTCTCTGGAAAGACGTACCTGGTCTGGATTTGGACGCCGATGATTTCTATATACGCGAAACATTCGTGAGTTTTGTCGATAACTTTCTTGAACGCAACTACGGTTTGTCCATACATCGGTTTAAGTTAAAGTATGATTCTTTTTACTTTGAAGAGCCTGCTGATCTTATCAACGGCTGGGTCAACACTGCTGCTAGGCTTAAAGTTCAACATCTCGATGTTTCGGACAGTTTTTCCGAATGGGATCCCATGATGAATCCAACAGTACTTTACACTTGTAGTAACTTGGTGTCCCTAAGGCTCGTGGGAATGGGCTTACCGAATCCCGAGCGTGTTTCTTTACCTTCTCTCAAAACATTGGTTTTAATCCTCATTGATTTTACCAACAAATGGGCATTAGAGAATTTAATCTCAAAATGCCCAGTTCTTGAAAACTTTTGTTTTGAGAGAAGCTACGATGATGGAATACCGATTTTACGTGTGCATTCTAAGTCTCTGTTGACCTTCATGCATGATGCGGGTTATCACGAGGATTATGATGAGGAAGATCGTTTTGTTGAAATTGATGCTCCCATGCTTAAGTGTCTGAAGATCAGTGATGATAGAACTTCAAGTTTCATAATAAAGAGTCCACCTTCCGTTGTAGAAGCTGATATAGATACTGTGTTTAACTTGACTTCTGAAAGGAGTCTAGGAATTGCAAATGAAGTACAAAAGAGAGAGATGGTTTGTGATTTTCTCGTTGGGATCTCTAAGGTCAAGGATATGAGCATCTCCTCAAGTGCTCTCGAGGTACCTATATCTGTTTTAACTTCTAAGTCACTATTGGAATATTAAATTTTCTTGATTTTCAACTTTAAACCAATTGTATATTTCTCTCATTTATTTTAGAATTTTCACATATATTAAAAGTATCTTTATTTTAACTATAAATATATTTTCTGTTATTAACTATTTCTCATAATTTTTAACCAATCAAAATTCAATAAACATAATTATATTTCTTCGAAATCAATCGATGTAATACTTCATTTATTAACACTAATACCTTTTTTGTTGATGTTGTTCTTGTAGGTCATATATGATTATGCAAGATATGTACAACTACCAGTATTTCGTAACCTATATACCTTGTGTGTCAGGTTCAACAGCTACATGTGGGAGATGTTGCCAGTCTTTCTTGAAGTCTGTCCAAATCTAAAAACTCTTGTCATGGTGAGGATTATCTAACCAACTCATGAACTTGTGAGTAAATTATTTTTAAACTTGTGTTTGTATTGTACATGCAGGGAACTTCTGAAAATCCCAAGATGGTGGACCTTACTGTTATTGCCAGGCCTTGGAATCTGTTATCATCTCTAGAGCATGTTGACATAGAAAGGCCATTGAAAGGGGAGGCGTTGGAGATGGCACTAGTGGGTTACTTACTCGAGAACTCACCAAACCTCAAGAAACTATCATTAAGTTTGCACGATTCCCTAAAGAAAGGAAAATCTGTCCACAAGCTAACATTAAGCTTGGATGATGCCCCAAAGAAAGAAGAATCCGACATCTTCATAGAACTAATTAACTTTCCGAGACTCTCTAGCTCATGCCAAATTATTGTACGATGATCCTCATAGTCATCACCAATGGACATATAAGTTTGTCTTTGATAACTATTTGTTGCTTCTTAGTTTATTATGACATTGGAGTGTTGAAGTTTGTATGATAATTATAGTATTTATCATATTTATGACTCAAATAAGTATTTGATTTATCGTGGCTAAAGGCATATATGCTTTGGAATTTGTGAACATGGTTTTGTGCTTCCTTCTTTTGTCTTGCATAGAGTTATATATAATTTGTTTGTATTAAACAAAACAATTGGTACCTATATAATAAAAAAATTGTTTTAAAAATCACAAAAAACATTTTTGGAAGAAAACTTCTACCTCTAAAAAATCACGTTTGTACTAGTCGGAATAATATCTCATCAAGCCTCTGATTACGTTTCAATTCATTAAGAATAAAAAATGAAAAACAAGAAAAAAATAAGAAAAAAATAAGAAGAATCTTTTGATTGAAAGACTCTCAAACGATTATGTGAGACTCTAAAATTAGGTGTCAAGTTATCTAAGAATGGAAATGGTCTTATGCTAGAACTTTAATATTATATATTGGTTTTCAAAAATTAGGGTTTTTTCTAGGTTTCTATTTTTCATCGTTGTATTCATAAATTACGGTAATATTTTCTATTTAAGAAGCCTAAAACTATTTTATAGGATAGTTTTTGATATTTTAATACACAAATAATTATTTTAAGTATTTTTGTTCTTGATTGAACTAAATTTATTAAAATAGGAAGCTGATCTTAAGTCAGTATTGCAATTTCCAAATTAGAATTGTCAAATCTCTTAGGTAAAAAAAAAATGACTATCGAACTAGTCAGCTGATTATTTTTAAGTAATTTTATATGGTTATTGAGATTCTAACTCATTTTTTCAAAAATTAATATTAGATTCTACTAATTCATTAGGTGTATTAACATTCATAGTGTATCTGATAGTTCACATGTTTTATCATATAATGTTTTAAAATATCCAAATAGTATGATGAGTAGTAATGGATAGCGTGATGCCATTGTTTCTTCTACCATATGATAGTATTTTTGCTCATATATTGTCTCAATATGTACACATTTACAAAAAGTAATTTTTAAGAGCATGATTAACGCTAAGGGGAGCATAGGTTCATAGGGTTTTTTTTTATCCAATTTTAAAAAAAATTAAAAACAAATCGCGGACCGTCACATGTCAGTGAAACCTACAAACAGTATCCAAACCCAACTAAAGTCGCTTCTTGCAGAAGAGGAGAAAGAACCAAATTTAAAGATAATAGTAGGACCCACCTCTTAAGAACCAAGTTAAGAGGTAGAGTTAATGCTGCTCTAAAGATTTAGAGGATCAAGCAGAAGAAAAGCAAGTCCATATATGTCGGAAAATGAAATATGTAGCCGTTATAAACAGACTAACAGAGGTTCCTCTGTCACCTGCAAGAGCCCTATTTTGTCGTGTTGAAGCGGTCATTGTTGACTAATGATGATAAATTTGAAACAATACTGTAATTTGATTCGTTGTCTCTGAGAGTCTGTAACTATTACCATAAACCCGAAAATGTAAAGAACGTAATCTGATTAGAACCATACCAAAGCAGGTTTTTAGGTTGGTTAGCATGGTTACAAATAAACGAATATTTCACTTTGAGGCCTTACATGGGAAAATAAAATTGAAGCGACATATTGAAAAATGGTTTGGTTGGAACCGGTTTTTCAATTACACCTAGTGCTTGAGTTTCCAAGAGTGAGCTCGAGATCATCAGAACCACTCTCTTCATGTATCCTCTCTCTCCTTCCCATGCTTTCGCTAACCCGTTTGCGTTACTCCCAAACACAAACTCTGGAGGGGGAGCCACAGCTTCAGACATTGGAACATCTCCTGTCTGAGTAATTGCCGGCGAGAAAGTCCCGATTTTGTTAGTGCAGATGAGGCGACAAAAAACAAGTGCAGAAAGTAAAACACACAAAATTTGTTAACGGGCGTTTTCTACATCCCCGGGACCTCGTTCAGATTTCATTGACTTAGAACAAGGAGCAACCTACAATTTCTATATGATACAACACACACACTAGTGTTTACCACTCTTTTCTAAGTAGCAATCTACAAAGATTAGGAATCAAGCACGCATGCATTTTACAAAACTACAAAGTCATGCAAGAGGTCTTCACCAAACTCAAAATCACCAAGGTAGTTTTTATTCTTTATTCATACATTTTGCTTGTGATAAGGATCCCATGTGAGAGCTAATACCTTCAACATATGTCTATCGCTTAAATTCCAGCCATTGGAAGTCAACAGGCTTGTCAAAGGCAGACCACTAGACAACTTGGAGTTTCTACAATGGCTGAAACGTTTCTGCGATTCCATTAATGGTGGCATTATGAACGAGTATGGATTCTTTTTGCTACCTTCTCTTCTCTTCTATTTATCAAAGAAAAAAGTCTTACTCCACTGGTTTCATCATTGTAGGAATTACAATCCAGTAGAACGAAGATCGAGAAGTGGCAAAGAGAAAAGCGTAAAGGGGTCTAGTGAGGTCTCAAAGTCATTGCAAACAAACAATACGCATCATACTCCTACAGTCACTGCTTCCAGCAAACCAACTGGTATTCCATTTAAACTTAGCTTCCCTCTCTATCCAGTCTCTAACTTTCTCAATCTTTGTTCGAAAATTCTAACTGCTAGGTCCAAAGCAAGCAAGATCACATGCAATTGGAGGTGGGAGCAACTCGTCGGCCAAAGTGCAAGCTCTGTCAAAGGAGGTAATTGGCTTCTAATCATTCCCTTGTTTATTCAGGTTAATGAAAAAAAAAGGAACTGTAATGAAACATTCTTTCACAATATAACAAGCTTGAAGATCTCAAGGTCTCGGTAGATGTCTTGGAAAAGAAAAGAGATTTTTACTTCTCTAAGCTCAGGGATATAGAGATACTCTGTCAGACTCCTGAACTTGATGATCTTCCGGTAAATGTCAATAGCAATTTCCTTGGTTCCCCTTAGTTTGGACTCAAATCAGCATGAATAACATGTACTTGTTATATGTGCAGATTGTTGTAGCAGTTAAGAAGATATTATATGCAACAGATGCAAATGAATCTGCTCTCCAAGAAGCTCAAGAGTGCCTAATCGAGTCTCTAGGCATTGAGGTTGAGGAAGAAGAAGGAAACGAAGAAGAAGACGAAGCAGGGACTCAGACTTAAAAGTTGTGATTTCTAACAACAACAAAAAAAACAAGTTTCAAAGTAGAGGACAATGACTATACATTGCCTTGTCTTAGAAGATAGTGTTTGCACAATACTCAAGTTTACCCTAACCGGTTATTCGGTTTTAAATGAAACATCCCAAACTATGTTCCTTTCTTAACTTAAAAGATGGTCCAATTTGGTTTTTCTTTGTATCACAGTGTTTTGTGTCCATCTAAATATATGGGAAAAAATAATAATTTATTAGCATTTAGCAGAGTTCGTGTTTAACACTAAGTATAAAAAAAAGGTGTAGCACCAAAGCAAAAGCCCCTCTTTTATGGTTAAAGACGTCCGTTAGAGATGGTTGTTGTATCTCTGTTGCTTCTTTCCCACTAACAGATCCAGTTAAAGCTTCTCGCAGTAAACAAGACTACCTCATAACAAATCAGACGTCTCTCGTCCCCTCCATCAATATCAAAGCAAACAAACACAAGAATAAAGTTAAAACAAGCAAAAGAATCAAAGGAAACAATTTTTAAAAAAGCAAGTACGAAACAATCTAGGCACAAAACAAGAAAACAAAAAAAAATGATTTTTAGGAAAAACGAGAGGGAAAACTGCAAAAACGAGATTGGTAATGAAAAACTACGTGATCATGAGTGTCAACCAAACTGCAAAAACAGGATGTTATTGTGACAACCCATCCTCTCACTAGGAACCTAGGTTCACAGCGCTGCAGCGCACCGACCCCAACTCCTCTATTATGAATTCTCTCTAATTCCATAATTAGGTTGTTGGTGAGACTCGAACCCAGGTCCTCACCCTTTAACAACACTCCTCCAGGATGAGTTGTCACCAATTGATTTGTGTAAGCCGCCGACGAGCAGTGTGATTGCGGGTGCACAGAGACGTTTGTGTAAGCCGCCGACGAGCAGTGTGATTGAGGGTGCACAAAGACGTTTGTGTAAGCCGCCGACGAGCAGTGAGATTGCGGGGGTACAAAGACGTTTGTATCAGTCGCCGACGCGCAGAGTGTAGAAGTGCAGAGATGGACTACTGTACGCCTGGAGATATATACATATATCCTTATGAGAAAATGCGGGGTGCATAGAGTAGCATGTACTATCAGCGCATTGGATGTTTTATGTGGTGTATTAGACACTGTGTTTGTTTCATGCTAGAGCTAAGCCTACATAGTCGTAGTGCTATGTACTGAGTCAGTGGTTTGCGGTTTAGCATCCCATACCTCACGGAGTAACTCCCCTGTTACTCACCCCTCTTTCTTCCCCTTTCAGGTGAGATTGACGAGCAGGAGTGATTGCTATCGGATTGGTGCTTTGGGAGTTCTATTTCTTTTATTTTCAGACTTGCGGTTTTATGATTTTATCGATATTTCGAGATTTATCTCTTTTATTGCATTTATGGTTATTTATTGGATTTATGACTTTCGAGTTTACATTTGAGGAGTAATAAAAAGAGATTTCAGAATTATTATTTGTTTATTTTATTTTGGAAAATCGGGGTATTACAGTTATGTTCTATTTTCTTTCACAAATGACACATAAATTTTCGTTACCAATCAAGCAATACAGATTTTACCCTCAAAACAAAAAAAGACTTGAAAATACGAAGAGGAGGAAAATTACGTTATTACCAGATTGATTAGGAGAACTAAATGATCAAAAATGTAAAGCAAAAAAACATATACAATCTCTAACAATCAATTAATGACAGGATGTAATGTTTAATTTGTTTTCACAAATTACACATTAAATTTTCATTATCAATCAAATAATATAGAATTTTCCTCCTAAATATTTTGAAAGTTTTTTTCTTAAAAAAAGTTTTGACAAAAAAATCAGTTTATGAGTTAGGAGTAAAGAGAAAATGGAGAAAAACGACGGTGATGATGACGTCAATGACTTGGCGAGACGAAATGGATAGATCCAATTTTATCAGTGATCCAGTATTGGCAACCTACGCATGAAATTTTATCATCACGTTTTTGACAATAATAGAAAAAATCAGACAGTAGTTCAAAAGAAAAGAAGAAGTAAGAATCAGACTTTGAAAGGCTCACCTCGTCTACCTGAAAATGGAATCCACTGCTTCGCATAGGAACCCAACCCACCGAATCTAGAAGAAAGCAGAGCAGGCCTAGCATACACGAGTACCCGTCTGTAACGAAATCGAGACTTAATCCACCACCACCTCATACAACAAAACCGGAACCGGACCTCAAGCGGGAGACCACCAGACCACTTAACTAGAACATCTCTCACTCACACAGGAGAGTTTACGCGACAAATCGTTTCTTTCGTTCTCTCTCTCTAACGTGTTCTCTCGTTGTGGTTGTTGTTGGACTATTGCCTTATGTGCACCAAACTATATATAGAAAGTAACTGATTCGTGCGATACTACCAACTAGGTTAAGACCCGCGCCTTGCGCGGGATAAACATTATATATGAAAATTATTTTATATATTATATGTTTATAACATATTATGAAATAATAAATATATATTGAATAATTAAAAAGTCATTATCTACTACTTATATTATTAAATTGGTGCGAACATATAAATAAATTTAATAAATCGAAAAAATTTTTTTCCTATTTGATATGATATATAATTAAATTTAAATGATAGTAACATATATATGGTATATGTTAATATTAATATTTATTAGATGATGCTTTTTGTTCATATTTTTTTTAATCATTTGTATCTATTATAGCAAAAAGTCTAAATTAGTGATAACAAAATTTTCACTGTGGGAATAATGGTTTAAGTAATTTATAATATTTTAAAAAATTAAGTTGTCAATATTTTTTCAAATTTTTTATCAAAAAAAATGTTCAAAATAAATTTCAAAATTACGATATTTATGTATTTTTATATGGCATATAGTTTAATTTAAAATGATACATATTTTTATATATTTTTAATTATTGATACTTATTAAATGAGACTTTTAACTTATATTATTTTTCAATTATTTGTATCATGTCATAACAAAAGTTTAAATCATAGATCACAAAATTTGAATGTAAAATTTTTAACAGTTTTAGTAATTTATACTCGTTTTTAAAAATTAAAAATATAATATATAAATAATTTTTTTAATTTTTATTATATCGTTACTATGATTGTTTGATTTATTTTAATAGCTTAAAATTAAACAAATATAATTATAATACACACTTATTTTTATCAAATCTTTATTATTCAAAATTATTAATTGTCATATATACTTTAGTCACATTAGGCAATTTCGTAATCTTATTTAAGGAAATAATAAATCACATTAATAATGTATATATTGTGGTTTAATAAAAAACTTATTATATATTTAAATGGACCAACCTATTTCTCTAAGGATTCTAAGAATCATTCTAGTGATGACACGTGGCTACAAAAAAATGTTGCAATGCTTCTCAAATAATATATAGGGGATTTCCCGTTTTTTGCTTTCTTTTCTTTTTTATTTATTTATTAAAATAAAATAAATAGTAATTCAAATATCAAATATAGTCCCGTTACCTCACACAACCCAATAACTACTAACTGTTGGAAAAATATAATTTTTTTTTTTGCTTTTAGTGGACAAAGATAATTTACTGTTTTTTATTTTATTTTTGAAGCACTTCAATATGGAACAAAAATGTTGGTATATCTATATTTTTAAAACTGAAGTACATTTTGATATTGTTTGAAAACATGAATTACAATATAAAAAATAATTATTTGAAAACATGAAAAGCAGTATAAGAAAGAAGTACATTGTCTTTCTAGTAATTTCATTAATATAATTACATTAATTATATTTTCATATCTCATTCAGTTTAATAATTTTATTAATTATATTATCTTAACAATACATCACATCCTTAATTATATTACCATAATATTATTAGTGTAGATTTTTATTTATCAGTTAATCAACATTAACTTTGTGCAAATTATAAAATCAAAAATGTAAACTACCTAGGTTTTGCATATGGTTAAACGTTCGGTTTAGTTTGTTTTACTAAAACTTTTTTAATTTTAGTTTTAATTGATGGAAAATTACGTAGCCAAAAACATAATTCAAAGACATGTTTTGTGAATAAAATAATAACTTGAATCAAAATAATAAAAATGTATTACATTTATTGTCACTTAATTTTTTACTTCATATAATTATTTTAGTAAAGAAAAAACTCTTTTTATTTCACTTAATTTAGCCAAATACACAGAAAGAGTCATTCTTATTAGTTTATAAAATCTGTTAAGCATGAACATTGACTATCTATTTAGGTACGGGTTGTTTTTTTTGGGTATCATTTTTTTATTTTGAAATAGGTCCACTTAAATATTATAAATTTATGTGTGAGTTTTGAGTTGAGGACTTGGGTCCTTTTAATTCTGGATAAGTTCGGTTTTGATGTTATAGAAACCTAAAAATATCTAAATAACAAATGTATCTGAAACGGGTTCAGATATTTGTACCAAAAATAATTATATTACTCGATTCGGTCCAGATCTTTTGAATACAACTAGTTATATTATGTCATCTAAAATATATAACACTAACTATGAAAAACAAATATTAATATATAAAAATGTAATAATCAATATCCGTGAAACCGCGCAGGTCAATCTCTGGTTGTCGTTAAATTCCTTGTTTGAATATGGGCCCAGCTAACTTCAGCCCAAATCTCTTTAAGGTCCAACTCCATGTCCAGCTCACAATCCTGCACAAAGAAGAAACATTAAGTTATTTCCAATATAAATATATTTTAAATTTTATGAAACATATTTTATAAAAACCAAATAATATAATAGAACCATTATAAATGTCAAATTAAAAAAAAAATTGATTTCGAATTTAAAAAATTAATTGATGTCGAATTTAAAAAATTAATTAATGTTGAATTTCAAAAATTAATTAATATACATACACCAAATTAAGTATTTTCTTAATTTAAAAAAAAAATCTCTAAATAGAAAAATAGAAAAAAGTTTGTATTAATAACTTGATAAATTAATTATAGTCTCAAAATTATTACTTTACAGGATTTTAACATAAAAAAAGTTATGTAGCATGTTGACATAATTTGTACTGACGATATTGTATAGAATATAAGTCATGGAGTTGCTCTTAGAACGCTACTCAAAAAATTTATATATCTCATATACACAAATTAAGTAAAACTTAATAATATATTAAGTAAAAATTAATACATTAACTAAAAATTAATAAAATATTAAGTAAAAATTAATGATATATTATAAATATAGTGACTCATATGTATATCTCATATACACATATTAAGAAACAAATCAATGTTTTATTATAAATATGTATTACTTACAAAGTAAAGAATTTTCTAAGAATCTCAGCTATAGTATTTTAAGAAATTTATTTTTTCTAAATAAATAATTCTTAAAATTGAAGATTTGATACCATTAAATAGTCAAGAATGCATACAAATCTAAAATTACTATTTTTATGAGGTTAAATCTCTCTATCTCTCTCTCTCTCTCTATATATATATATATATATATATAAGATGTTTGTTCATAAAGTCATATTTTTATAAATAAACTCAAAATATTTCTAAAGTTTAAACTAATATTAATTTAATAAAATTAATAATTTTCACTAATCTATCGTAAAGTAATGACTCTAAATAAATACAATTGTATAAAAAACAAGTACATTTATCTATAGAAAGAAAAGAAAAATCCATTAAAAATTAGTTTTTAGAAACGAAAAATTTATTTTTAAAATGAAAGAGTATTATACTAGATTTTGAACCGCAAAGAATACAAAATTTCGCAGGAAAAAGAGATCACCCACTAGTATATATATGTGTATTTTGGTAAAGAAGATTTCATCATCTCAGAAATTAGAAACGTGTAGAGATAAAAATCCACCACAATCAATATAGCCTCTATAGCCAATCCTTAAAAACCCTTACTTATTATTCTCCTCTCCTTTTTGATTTGATGTTTACGTTCATGGATGCAGCCAGAGTGAAACCTGCTCTTTCCACCAACCCACCGAGCGAAGTTGATCCGCTAAGCAGTTTGCCAGATTGCTTGATATTCCAGATATTCTTAAATCTTCCGACCAAAGATGTGGTTCAGACTAGTGCGTTGTCAACCAGATGGACAACTCTCTGGAAAGACGTACATGGTCTGGATTTGGACACCGAGGATTTCAATACACACGAAACATTCGTGAGTTTTGTCGATAACTTTCTTGAACGCAACCGTGGTTCGTCCATACATCTGTTTAAGGTAACGTACGATTCTTCTTATAAGCCTGATCTTGTCAATCGCTGGGTCGACACTGCTGTTAGGCTTAAAGTTGAACATCTCGATATTTCGGACGATTTACCTGCTCAGGATATCATGATGAATCCAACAGTTTACACTTGTAGTAGCTTGGTGTCCCTAAGGATCGTGGGATTGATCATACCTAGTCTCGAGCGTGTTTCATTACCTTCTCTCAAAGATATTGTTTTAATCGTCGTTGAGTATACCAATCCATGGGCATTAGAGAAGTTAATCTCACAATGCCCAGTTCTTGAAAGCGTTAGTATTGATAGAATTTACGGTGATGGAATGCCCATTTTACGTGTGTGTTCCCAGTCTCTATTGAGCTTCATGCATTATTGGGATAAGAATGATGATTATGAGAAAGATTGTATAGTTGAAATTGATGCTCCCATGCTTAAGTGTCTGAGGATCAGTGATGGTGGAACTGCGAGTTTCATTATAAAGAATCAGCCTTCCCTTGTAGAAGCTGATATAGATACTGTGTTTAGTTTGACAACTGAAAGGTTGCTACAAGTTGCAAATGAAATACAAAAGAGAGATATGGTTCGTGATTTTCTCGTTGGGATCTCTAAGGTGAAAGATCTGACCATCGCCTCCTCTACTCTCGAGGTACCTATATTTCTTGATTTCCAACTTTAAACCAATTATATTTTTCTCTCCGTTCAAAATGTATGTTTTTGAATTTTCACATATATTAAAAACATCTTAAATTTTAACTTTAAATATTATTTTTTGTTATTAGCTATTTCTCACAACTTTTAATCAATCAAAATTCAATAAACAAAATTATATTTCTTCAAAATTTACAATGTATTCTTATTTAACTAACAGAAAATACACTGAAAGTTGTACAAAACAAATACCGGTAGTTGTATAAAAAAGTATATTTCTCAAAAAAATAAGTATATTTCTCAAAAAATAATAAGTTTTTGAAACATTTTTTTTTAAAACATGTCAACTCAAAAGAATGCTAGTTAATTATTCTCCAACTATCGATGTAATACTTCATTTATTAACACTAATACCTTTTTTTGTTGATGTTGTTCTTCTAGGTCATATATGATTACGCAAGATATGTACAACTACCGGTATTTCGTAACCTATATACCTTGTGTGTCAGGTTCAACAGCTACATGTGGGAGATGTTGCCAGTCTTTCTTGAAGTCTGTCCAAATCTAAAAACTCTTGTCGTGGTGAGGATTATCTAACCAACTCATGAAATTGTGAGTAAATTATTCTTAAACTTGTGTCTCGGTTGTATTGTACATGCAGGGAACTACTGAAAATCCCAAGATGGTGGACCTTACTGTTATTGCCAGGCCTTGGAATCTGTTATCATCTCTAGAGCATGTTGGCATAGAAAGGCCATTGAAAGGGGAGGCGTTGGAGATGGCACTAGTGGGTTACTTACTCGAGAACTCACCAAACCTCAAGAAACTATCATTAAGTTTGCATGATTCCCTAAAGAAAGGAAAATCTGTCCACAAGCTAACATTAAGCTTGGATGATGCCCCAAAGAAAGAAGAATCTGACGTCTTCATAGAACTCCTAAACTTTCCGAGACTCTCTAGCTCATGCCAAATTATTGTACGATGATCCTCATAGTCACCACCAATGGACATATAAGTTTGTCTTGGATAACTATTTGTTGCTTCTTAGTTTATTATGACATTGGAATGTTGAAGTTTGTATGATAATTATAGTATTTATCATATTTTTGACTCAAAGAAGTATTTGATTTATCGTGGCTAAAGGCATATATGCTTTGGAATTTGTTTAGATGGTTTTGTGCTTCATTCTTTTGTCTTGCATGGCTATATATAATTTTTTTTGTATTAAACAAAATAATTGGTACCTATATGATAAACAATTGTTTTAAAAACCACAAAAAACATTTCTGGAAGCACATTTTTACCTCCAAAAATCACCTTTTATTAGTGGGAGTAATATCTCATCAAGCTTCTGATTACATTTCAATTCATTAAGAATAAGAAAATGAAAAAAACAAGAAAAAAAATAAGAAGAATCTTTTGTTTGAAAGACTCAAATGATCGCGCGAGACTCTAAAATTAGGTGTCAAGTTATCTAAGAATGGAAATGGTCTTATGCTAGAACAATATTCTTTATTGGTTTTAAAAAAACTAGGGTTTTGTCTAGGTTTTCTATTTTTTTGTCATCGTATTCATAATTCACGGTAATGTTTTCTATTTAAGAAGCCCTTAAACTATTTTATAGGATAGTTTTTGATGTTTTAATAGAAAAATATTTATTTAAAGCTTTTATTATTCTTGATTGAACTAAAGTTATTATTAAAATAGGAAGCTGATCTTAAGTCAGTATTGCAATTTTCAAACTAGAATTGCCAAATCTCTTAGGTAAAAAAATTATGCCTATTGAATTAGTCATCTGATTATTTTTATGTATTTTATATGGTTTTTGAGATTTTTAACTCATTTTTTTCAAAATATAATATTAAGTTCTACTAATTCATTAATTGTATTATTATACATAGTGTATATGATAGTTCACATTTTTTATCATATAATGTTATAAAATATATATGAATAGTATGATGAGTAGTAATGGATAGCGTGATGCCATTGTTCGTAATCATGGAAGATATTGTAGAGATAATGGATAGCGTGATGCCATCGTTCGTAATCGTGGATGATATTGTAGAGAATATAAGCCTTGGAGTTGCTCTTAGAAGCTACTCAAAAAAATTATATATCTCATATACACATATTTAGTAAAACTTAATAATATACTAAGTAAAATTTAATGAAATATTAAGTAAAAATTAATGGTATATTATAAATATAGTAATATGACTCATATGTATATCTCATATACACATATTAAGAAAAAAATCAATGTTTTATTATAAATATATAATTACTTACAAACTAAAGAATTTTCTAAGAATCTCAGCTGTTGTATTTTAAGAAATTAATTATTCTAAATAATAATTTTCTTAAAATTTAAGATTTGTTACCATTAATTAGTCAAGAATGCATACAAATCTAAAATGAATATTTTTATAAGGTAAAATATCTCAATATATATATATATAATAGTTTTATAAATAAATTCAGAACACCTCTAAAGTTTAAACCAATATTAATTTAATAAAATTAATGATTTTCACTAGATATATCGTAAAGTAATGACTCTCAATTAATAAAATTGTATGAAAATAGATGCATTTATTTATCAAAGCAAAAGAAAAATCTTTTAAAAGTTATCTTTTAGAAAAGAAAAAATTATTTTTAAAAATGAAAAAGTATTGAACCGCAAAGAATATAAAATTTTGCGGGAAACAAAGATCACCCACTAGTATATATATGTGTACTAGGTATTTTCCTACACCATATATAGCGTTAAAATTTTTTAAATAAAATTTTGTTAAAGTTTAGATTTTATTAATTGTATACAAATATTTTTTATATAAATATTAATTTACTTGAACATAAAATTAAGATATTTATTTATTTACAATTATATTTAGTAGAAGTCCTTCACCATGAAGATTGTATGCTTTCATTTTCACTCAACAATGAAAGTTAAACTAAACCGATTCCAATATCCTTTTCTTTATGTCAAATTATTTGATTTCGGAACTTGATTACTTTGACTATATTACTATTGATAGCCAAAACTACTCAAAATAGGTTAGATAGATTTTCAGTTATTTCTTTGGGTTAAGATATATTAAATTAACTTGTATAATTTTCATAAAAATAGATATAATTTTTTATAATTATCAGAATATGAAACTAGACAGAATTTCTAAAATTTGTTGATATCAAAAGAAAACAAATGATAATACGATTAAATATTGATAATATTTTTAGAAATATTGTATATAATTTTGAAAATCTTGATTAATAATAAAAAAAAGTTTTTTTATAATTATCAAAATATAAAACTAAACAGAATTTTTAAAATTTGTAGATATCAAAAGGAAACAAATGATATTACGATTTAATATTTATAATTTAAAAAAAATATTGTTTAAATGTTGAAAATCTTGTTTAGTAAGAAAAATTGTATGATTGTAAAAGCATACTTAAATAATATTTCAAAATTTGTAAAATATTATATATTTCTATTCTTATATTATTTATTGACATATTTGAATTTATTTGATTCAATGATGACGTGTGAATTATTACCATATTTTGAAAATTTTACAAAAATTAGAAATGAACATTAAATGTAGTTGACCATGTCATTTTCATTTTTTCTAGTATATCATATCAGTTTTTTTTTAGTGAAAGTGATTATAGAGATGATATGTGTTAAATCAACTTCACAAATAATGTCTACAAAATTTTGGTGAGAAAATTTCATCATCTCAGAAATTAGAAACATGTAGAGATAAAAATCCACCACAATCTCTCTGGCGTCTATAGCTAATCTTTAAAAACCCTTACTTATTCACCTCTCCTTTTTGATTCGATTTTTACGTTCATGGATGCAGCCAGAGTGAAACCTGCTCGTTCCACCAACCCACCGAGCGAAGTTGATCGGCTAAGCAGTTTGCCAGATTGCTTGATATTACAGATATTCTTAAATCTTCCGACCAAAGATGTGGTTCAGACTAGTGCGTTGTCCACCAGATGGACAACTCTCTGGAAAGACGTATCTGGTCTGGATTTGGACGCCGAGGATTTCTATATACGCGAAACATTCGTGAGTTTTTTCGATAACTTTCTTGAACGCAACCACGGTTTGTCCATACATCGGTTTAAGTTAAAGTACGATTCTTTTTACTTTGAAGAGCCTGCTGGTCTTATCAACGGCTGGGTCGACACTGCTGCTAGGCTTAAAGTTGAACATCTCGATGTTTCGGACAGTTTTTCCAAATGGGATCCCATGATGAATCCAACAGTACTTTACACTTGTAGTAACTTGGTGTCCCTAAGGCTCGTGGGAATGGGCTTACCGAATCCCGAGCGTGTTTCTTTACCTTCTCTCAAAACAGTGGTTTTAATCCTCATTGAGTTTACCAACAAATGGGCATTAGAGAATTTAATTTCAAAATGCCCAGTTCTTGAAAACTTTTGTTTTGAGAGAAGCTACGATGATGGAATACCGATTTTACGTGTGCATTCTAAGTCTCTATTGACCTTCATGCATGATGCGGGTTATCACGAGGATTATGAAGAGGAAGATCGTTTTGTTGAAATTGATGCTCCCATGCTTAAGTGTCTGAAGATCAGTGATGATAGAACTTCAAGTTTCATAATAAAGAGTCCACCTTCTGTTGTTGAAGCTGATATAGATACTGTGTTTAACTTGACTTCTGAAAGGAGTCTAGAAATTGCAAATGAAGTACAAAAGAGAGAGATGGTTCGTGATTTTCTCGTTGGGATCTCTAAGGTCAAGGATATGAGCATCTCCTCAAGTGCTCTCGAGGTACCTATGTATGTTTTAACTTCTAAGTCACTAATGGAATATTAAATTTTCTTGATTTTCAACTTTAAACCAATTGTATATTTCTCTCATTTATTTTAGAATTTTCACATATATTAAAAGTATCTTTAATTTTAACTATAAATATATTATTTTCTGTTATTAACTATTTCTCATAATTTTTAATCAATCAAAATTCAATAAACATAATTATATTTCTTCGAAATCAATCGATGTAATACTTCATTTATTAACACTAATGCCTTTTTGTTGATGTTTTTCTTGTAGGTCATATATGATTACTCAAGATATGTACAGCTACCGGTATTTCGTAACCTATATACCTTGCGTGTCAGGTTCGACAGCTACATGTGGGAGATGTTGCCAGTCTTTCTTGAAGTCTGTCCGAATCTTAAAACTCTTGTCGTGGTGAGGATTATCTAACAAACTCATGAACTTGTGAGTAAATTATTCTTAAACTTGTGTCTCGGTTGTATTGTACACGCAGGGAACTTCTGAAAATCCCAAGATGGTGGACCTTACTGTTATTGCCAGGCCTTGGAATATGTTATCATCTCTAGAGTATGTTGACATAGAAAGGCCATTGAAAGGGGAGGCATTGGAGATGACATTAGTGGGTTACTTACTCGAGAACTCACCAAACCTCAAGAAACTGTCATTAAGTTTGCATGATTCCCTAAAGAAAGGAGAATCTGTCCACAAGCTAACATTAAGCTTGGATGATGCCCCAAAGAAAGAAGAATCTGACATCTTCATAGAACTCCTTAACTTTCCGAGACTCTCTAGCTCATGCCAAATTATTGTACGTTGATCCTCATAGTCATCACCAATGGACATATAAGTTTGTCTTTGATAACTATTTGTTGCTTCTTAGTTTATTATGACATTGGAGTGTTGAAGTTTGTATGATAATTATAGTACTTATCATATGTATGAGTCAAATAAGTATTTGATTTACCGTGGCTAAAGGCATATATGCTTTGGAATTTGTGAACATGGTTTTGTTCTTCCTTCTTTTGTCTTGCATAGAGCTATATATAATTTGTTTGTATTAAACAAAACAATTGGTACCTATATAATAAAAAAAATGTTTTAAAAATCACAAAAAAACATTTTTGGAAGAAAACTTCTACCTCCAAAAAATCACGTTTGTACTAGTGGGAATAATATCTCATCAAACCTCTGATTACGTTTCAATTCATTAAGAATAAAAAATTAAAAACAAGAAAAAAAATAAGAAAAAAATAAGAAGAATCTTTTGTTTGAAAGACTCTCAAACGATTATGCAAGACTCTAAAATTAGGTGTCAGATTATCTAAGAATGGAAATGGTCTTATGCTAGAACTTTAATATCATATATTGGTTTTCAAAAATTAGGGTTTTTCTAGGTTTCTATTTTTCATCGTTGTATTCATAAATTACGGTAATATTTTCTATTTAAGAAGCCTAAAACTATTTTATAGGATAGTTTTTGATATTTTAATAGAGAAATAATTATTTTAAGTATTTATTTTTCTTGATTGAACTAAATTTATTAAAATAGGAAGCTGATCTTAAGTCAGTATTGCAATTTCCAAATTATAATTGTCAAATCTCTTAGGTAAAAAAAATTATGACTATCGAATTAGTCAGCTGATTATTTTTAAGTAATTTTATATGGTTATTGAGATTTTTAACTCATTTTTTCAAAAAATAATATTAGCTTTGTATTAACATTCATAGTGTATCTGATAGTTCACATGTTTTATCATATAATGTTTTAAAATATCCAAATAGTATGATGAGTAGTAATGGATAGCATGATGCCATTGTTTCTTCTCCCATATGATAGTATTTTTGCTCATATATTGTCTCAAAAAGTAAGTCTTAAGAGCATGATTAACGCTAGGGGGGGGGGGCGTGGGTTCTTAGGCTATTTTTTTTATTTGATTTAAAATAAAAAATAAAAACGGACCAATCGCGGAGCACCACATATCAGTAGAACCTATGAACAGTACCCAAACCCAACTAAAGTCTCTTCTTGCAGAAAAGGAAAAAGAACCAGGTTTAAAGATAATGGTGGGATCCACCTCTTAAAAACCAAGTTAAGAGGTAGGGTTAATGCTCTTCTAAATAGGATCAAGCAGAAGAAAAGCAAGTCCATATATGTCGGAAAATGAAATTTGTAGCCGTTATAAACAGAGGCTCCTCTGTCACCTGCAAGAACCCTATTTTGTCGTGTTGAAGCGGTCATTGTTGACTAATGATAATAAATTTGAAACAATAATGTAATTTGATTCGTTGTCTCTGAGAGTCTGTAACTATTACCATAAACCCGAAAATGTAAAGAACGTAATCTGATTAGAACCATACCAAACCGGGTTTTTAGGTTGGTTAGCATGGTTACAAATAAACGAATATTTCACTTTGAGGCCTTACATGGGAAAATAAAATTGAAGCGACATATTGAAAAATGGTTTGGTTGGAACCGGTTTTTCAATTACACCTAGTGCTTGAGTTTCCAAGAGTGAGCTCGAGATCATCAGAACCACTCTCTTCATGTATCCTCTCTCTCCTTCCCATGCTTTCGCTAACCCGTTTGCGTTACTCCCAAACGCAAACTCTGGAGGAGGAGCCACAGCTTCAGACATTGGAACATCTCCTGTCTGAGTAATTGCCGGCGAGCAAGTCCCGCTTTGACCTGGCGTCCACATTCTCGACCCACCACCTCCACCAGCAGATGCCAGTTGATCTTCTCTAAACCCAAAAGGGTTTCGTGAGACGAGACTAAACGTTGGTGTTGAGGATACAAAGAAAGAGTTGTTGATTTGGTTCATTCCACGAGCTGTTGGGGAGCTTAAAGGTGGGGTTACAGGAGCGCTTATAGAGCCTCCAGGAAGGTACATGAAACTAGGGAGATGCTAAGCTGATAACATCTTCACACTCTTTGGTTTCTTCGCTATCTTGCCATGGAATAGTCTTTGAACTGCTAGGAGATGCTAAGCTGATAACATCTTCACACTCTTCATCAGAAAAATCAAATATCACCTTCCTTTCTCTGTTCCTGATACTGACATCTGGGGCCTCATCATCGCTGCCTCCCTTGCTCTTGACATCGTGCAAAGGCTTTTGAGCTTCTGCACCAATTACAGAACATTTCAAAGAGGAACAAGACTAACTAAACAGATACCCACGGCAGGATATAACGATAACTTTCCATAAATAGCATTTTTTTAAAAAAACACAACTTTTTGATTAAAACTTCTAAAAGGATCCCATCTATCAACAAAACCGTAGATATCAAAAGGAAACAAATGATATTAGATTAAATATTTATAATTAAAAACAATATTGTATATAATTTTGAAAATCTTGATTAGTAATAAAAAACTTTTATATAGTTATCAAAATATAAACTAAACAGAATATTAAAAATTTGTAGGTATCAAAAGAAAACAAATGATATTACGATTAAAAATATTTATAATTTAAAAAAAATATTTTTAAAAGTTTTTAAAATCTTGTTTATTAAAAAAAAAATTGTATGATTGTAAAAGCATACTTAAAAAATATTTAAATCTGTAAAAATATTTTATATTTCTATTATTATATTATTTATTGACATATTTGAATAAATTTCTTTTAATGATATGTATGAGTTATTATCATATTTTAAAAAATATTACCAAAAATAGAAATCAACATTAAATATAGTTGACCATGTCACATTTAGTCATAAGCCATATCTTTTTTTCTAGTATGCAATATCATTTTTTAGTGAAAGTGATTGTAAAGAGAAACAAGAGCTAACTTACCCCCACATATCAAAGTCCAAGCTTCAATGCCCCCTTCTAATTTTATTTACAGATTGAATTATTTTTAATTCAAAAAATAAGAAATTTTACAGATATACCCTACACTTCATTTGACCTAATCAAATAAGTCAGTTGCCGTAAATATTTTAGAGAAATTGCACTGTATAGCACACAAAAAAAATTATAATTAACTCTATGACGAATTGACCTACCTCTCACCTATATATTGCATATTTTATATAATATTGATGTTATACCCTTTCATATGACCGGTTCAACCTGCAAAGAAACAAAATACATTATTAATTAGTTACTGTAAAAAGTATCGAACACATAAACCGCATCTTCTTCTTTCTTTTCTATCTTGATTTTTCGTTGATAACTACACATAAATTGTTGGTTACTCTCTGCCTTAATCACCAGCAATCGATACAATGGGAACCACCATCACCATTGAGTTTTCCATTGTTACCACCATATTCGTTTTCATCGGAATCACCCTGTCTTCACCTCACATCTCACACCACTGTTTATTCTTCTCTTCCATCTACTGTACCAACATCAAAATTATTTCCTCTATCGCATGATAAATGTACCATCTCTACCATTACAGCCACATACACTACTCTTTTGTCTCTGTGAGGTACCAAAAATTGATAGAAGAAGATGAACAATTTATTGTGTTCTATACTATTATATACTTATAGAATATAACGGTTTTAGTAATCAACAACTAGAACCGGTATTGAATTGTGTGTCCTTAACTAGAACATGTTCGGACAGCAGCTGAGAACCACACAATTGAAACATTGGATATGTGTCAGGTAGTCGCACCCACTGATGAAGAGTAGATACCATATAACTGTGATTACAGTTTCATTTATAGGTAATGGTGCAATATATATATAAATGGAATAGATCATGTGAATATATAAAGGGAAAGATTATACATCAAAAATGGAATATAATATTTTTATCTACTACTATAACAAAATTAAAAATAACTGAAAATTTTATTTTTATATATTATTATAGTTTATATTTAGGTTTGGGTTTAGTGATTCTGGTTTAGGGTTTAGTATTTTGAAGTTGGGGTTGAGTTTAATATTTAGAGGTTGTAAGAGAGGTTTGATCTCTATACTATTTCGGTGATGTAGAATACTTTATTGAAAATTCTTCTATTTCTATTCACTTTACTACTACAATGATTAAGTATATATGTGGTAAATAATGTTGTAACGTTGGTTTCTTTATATATACATGATGTAATATTAAATAGCAGGCATTCATTTATGTCCACACAAAACATTGACGTCATCCACTCTTCTTAAATGTAACCGGATACTTATTATAACTGAGGGCATAACCGGTTCAAAATGGTGTTAAATGTTACTTTATTCATTATGTCAAAATCAATGTTAGTTTTTTAATTTTATTTCAATATTTAGTTAGATAGCAAATTCTCCCAAAAAATATGGGCCGTTAAGACTGACTATCACTTGGAAAAATCTAAGCCATCTAAATCTAAGGAAAAAAACAAAAAGACGTTATCATTGCTACATCTACAGATCTACTATATTTTTTTTCACTGGTAAATTTATTAATGGGACAGAGGTCAAAGGCCAAAGCCCAACACAATATGATACAAAATGCCTAAACAAAGGCACACCTAAACGAAAAGACCCAACAGAAGGCCCAATATACAAACAACAGAAAATTAAACGACCCAAAACATAGGGCCCATTAAACCAGTATCTTGCAGCCCGTTGGAGAAAAAGAAACACAACGCCACCACGTGTATGAACGTCTTGCGCTCTAAGGACACCCGTCAAGACGCGGATCCATCATCTTCCTCCGGTGCCAGCGAAGAGGCACGACGGCGCTCCGTCAACGACAAAGCCAAACTGGTGAAAGGCCGACCAATCAAAGTGGCCTTCACGGAAGTTCAAGTCGGAATCTAAAGTAACAGATCTACGCTTTTTAAAAAAAAAAACATCAATCGTCTTCAATCGATCCGAGAAACAATTTTTCTGCATGAGCGAACTTCATCTTTAATGATTCAGATAAGCTTGAAGATGGCTACGACCCTAAACAAGGGGAGGAAAGAGACATCAGAGCTTCAGATCAAGAGTCGATCGAACTAAAGAGGAACAGAAACGCAGATCGAGACCAACCGAAAAAAACCGGTGAGAAGCCGGCGAAGGATGATGCTATGGGAGCAATCCCTTCCTGGAGACAATAAGCCGGCGAAGACGGTGATAAAGGATCCACCGCTTCCCAGAGTCGTAAGCCTGACCATCGGGAACTTTAATCGGAAAAATCCGATGAACAAAGCTTCAACGCTCTCTCTCTGAAAGATACGAGAGAGATAAGAGAGAGAGCGGAGCTCTAGCAGAATAATTTAAGTTTCGTACAGATTTACTCTATTAGTTTAGTTTAGAGTCCTATTTTTTATTTTCACATATATTAATAATAATAATTTGGTTTTAAATGATTTCCCATTATGTAGGATATTAGTTTATATTGATTATTCAGAGGTTATAACTGACTAACAACCGTAATTCATTCAACTATTTTTATACAATGTTATATTACATTTATATTTATTATGATTTCATAATTGGTCACGTAAAGTTTCCATGTAAAAAAGGTTATATATAATAATTAAATATAATATTTACATTATAAGTAATAAAGAAACCAAATAAATTGATACAATCATGCATCTCCTTAAAAGAACCAAAATATTTTGATCCAGATTCAAATAAGCATCACAAAAAAAAAACCAAAATTAACACAACATTATCATCTCAAAATTTATCACTATTAGTTTAATTTTAATTTGTAAATCAAATAAAAATTATACATAATTCGCGTTAGCGCGGTACTAGACTAGTTTTACTATTAAATGAGAAAAACAATTAAATAATGATTATAATATATAATAGGGTAGCCTTCTCAACACCGAAAGTATCATATATAATAACAAATACACATTATCTTTTAATTGTGTTCTGATTGCACATATGTGTGAAACTAATCAAGCATATTTATTCCTAGTTTAAATAATCGAAACCCGAATCCGCCTAATGTTTAAGGTACAAACTAAAATCAACACAGAGCCGTTTACAGTCGGTTTACAGGAGCAATAGTAAGGAAAAATCACATCTCGCACAAGGTGCGGATTTTTCGATTTTAGAGTTTGTAAGGAAAAATCGATTTAGGAATTAGTTTCTCTTTACTAAAGCTTTATTAGGAGGATGAGTTGGATTTGTTGGGTTTAAATTATAGTTCGATTCCAACTAGTTTGATATCGGTTTAGGTACTGAACTATTAAAAATAAATGGGTTTCGATCTTTTTTATTGGAAGATAATAGGTTAGGATGCTTTTTTTTGCCATCTAATTTTGTTAAAAACCGAAACCCACAAACCATACAAAATAACAAAGCCCGAAGGCCCAACCGAAAGAGACCCATACAAGACATACAAACAACTGGACCTAAAGTCCAGTAAACTTAAACCCACCCAAAAAGAAACCCACAAAATACGCGTCAAATTTTGTAAACGTGTTAAGAACACGTGTTAATCCCTCAACAATGAAGGATAACACGCGTCACCGAACTCTTTCACCTTCACCGTCGCGAGATTACACCGGAAACTGACCGTCGCTGCTTCACATACCTCCAACGCCGGAGATTCTTCCCACGGAGAGAATCCCTCGACCAAACCGAGATCTCATCCGGATCACCAAACCACCCATACAGAAATTAATCTTGAAATCAGAACCTCCGCCTTCATCACCATAGCATAGCCATCGGAGAGCTTCATCGACTATCGAGATTTCATCCAATCGGACCGAGCCATCAAACTGAAGACAAGAGCAACACCCCATCACACCCCACTAGTCAAAATCGAAACAAAAACCCAATCAGACGACGGGGTTAAAGCCGGCAACGCAGAGCTCTAAAAGCCTATAACCCTAGAGTCATAAGCCGGCGACGACGGAGCTGTAGAAGCCTCCACATCCCGGAATCAAAATCTTGTCATATAAACCGAACCAGAAAGAAGACAAAACGGACCCACCCCTCTCAGAAGACATGCACGGAAGAAAACAGACCCCCCCCCCCTCACAAACCGACCGACGGTGGCTGTGGAAGCCCACCCCGTCGGCCGGAAATACTAATCTCACCGGAGGAAACCTAGAGAGAAGACAAAGAATAGTATCGGGTCTTATCTTACTCCCCCCCCCAGAGAGTCATAAGCCCGACCATCGGGAACTTTAATCGGAAAAATCCGATGAACAAAGCTTCAACGCTCTCTCTCTCTGAAAGATACGAGAGAGATAAGAGAGAGCGCGGAACTCTAGCAGAATAATTTAAGTTTCGTACAGATTTATTCTATTAGTTTAGTTTAGAGTCCTATTTTTTATTTTCACATATATTAAGAAAACACATTAAACTACCATAATAAATGTATTGTTTTCTGTAATTTTCAATAATTTTTAACCAATAATAATTCAATAAAGTCAATTAATTTTCTTGAAGTTTATAATTTTTTCAATGTAAACACTAAAAATACATATTTCTGAAACAATTTTTTTTCTAAAAAGTCTATCATTAAGAAACGGGGGAAGTAGTTATCATCAGATTTAAAAAGTTCAATAAAATATATAAGAGTATTTTTAATCAAAAAGGACATATAACAGTATTTAGAACATTATATATACTAGGGGTTGGCCCGCCCTACGGGCGGGTTTCTGTTTAGTTAATCCAAAAATATGATATATGTGTTGTGGATGTTCGGACGTATATTTGCTTATTGCCAGAGATTTGTTTGTTTTGAGGGAAGTTGAGTGTGGGCTATGGAGTTATCGTCCGTCAGATGAAGTGGTGCATATTAGCCGTTACTCTCACGTTGAGTAATGTATCTGTCATTATCTTTAAACTTGGACCTAATTAACATCAGATCGGGTTTAACTTTGAAACGGACATATATGTGCGTCATGTGGATTACACTGGATTTATTTTTTATTTGCTATGAAAATTTTTATTATCTTTTAAATCATTATAACTACTACAAATTAGATATTACATTTTTATTATATAATTTTTTTCAAATTCATAATTCACAATGGTAAATATTTTATCTTATAATTTAAAATATTTATTTTATTTTTATATAGTTTATGCTTAATTTTATTTTATAGTTTTAAATTGAAAACTGTAATAACACAATTTAATTATTTTAAAAAAAATTATCAAAGATAACAAATAAAGTATTTTAGATTTGATTATTTTTCTTCTTTATTTGAGATTAATTGAATTTGGTTGAACTTGATTGAACTGGTCGAATCATATTTTTTTTTTTTGTCAGCAACTGGTCGAATCATATTGATTCATGAATAATGACTCTAAACTATTCACTTAGGATACAGTGTGTTACTTTAATTTCGAACTAAAACAACTGTAAACTATTAACTTGATTGTTAAATATTTGGACGTGCATTTTAACAATTTAGTGGTTATTAAGGGTGTTATTTGGTTTTTGCTCAACTAATGTTGTTATCCGGGTAATCTAGAGAGAGTGATTGATGAGAAGATGAAGGTTGAGGAGAGGACATTGGAAAAAGTTAAGCAAGGGATGTGGTTTGTTGTTTGGTTAATTTTATATGTTAGATGACTACATGTTGCTATGCATAAAAGCTGTGTTTGTTATGATTCCAGCTTGACGAAGTAGAGTTTCTACACATGTGTGGCTGATGTTATGTTCTTTTGTGGATTATACTTGTGCTGTGGATCAACTTTTGTTTAGAGATGTGCTTTTATGGATTTTGGTATTCTGGGTTTTGTTTTGTACGTGTAAGTGATACATTGTTTTTAGGGGAAGTTGGTGTTGTGTGGTTTTAATTCAATAGATGTAGTGTTGTTAATAAATAATAAATTTTGATACAATTTTAAATTTTGGCAGTGTCACTGATACGAACAGCTCGTGTGTTATTTATTTTGTGTATTTTATGTGTGTATCGCTTCAAACGTATATCCGTATGATTTTTGCATAGAGTTGGGTTTATTAATTTTATACTCATGGGCAATTTTGCATGTGGGCTGCTGATTATTGTGTTGGGCGTCAAATAAATGTATTAGGTAATCTTATGTTTAGGGGTAGAAAGACAATGGAAAATTTTGTAGTTGAATATTCGTTTTTTAAATGAGTTACTATTTTTTTAGTTGTATAACTTAACAACATGGGAAGTTACTCACAGATTTCTTGACTGTTGGATATGATTTTGATATTGTTTTCAAGTTCATATATGAATGAAATGAGAATTAATAATGGTTTTATTTATAAAGCGTGCCCACTACTATTTCTACCTATATATAACATTATATTGGCCACATCTGGTACAACAACGCCATCTCATCTGGTTATCAAAGAGTAGTGGGCACTTTGTTGGATGTTCTGCTCTTTAAGCATACGCTTGGAAAAGGTTTCCTAAGGGCAAGAATTCAAATGCTAGTTTACAAAAAAAAAAAAAAAAAAATTCAACTGCTGCATGTTAAAGAGGTAAGAGTTTTGATAGAGCAGGTTGCACAATTGAGAAGAAGCCAATGACTTCGAAGATAATGTGAACGATCAAGAACATGAAGATGTCTTAATAAGAAACTCACATTTGTATGATATAAGAAGGGTCTAAACTTCGACATCAATATCGCTGTAGTGTGAACCAAGTTAATTACCCTCTGTTTTTTTTTCATTCACTTATCATCAACAAAAGAAAAGACCATAGCAAACATAATAGTCTTTTATGTATTAAAGTTTGAAATACAGCTTATAAAGTACGAAAACACACATCGTGCTTGTGAAAGAGAATACCTAAACTTCACAACTCATTGTACATTAGTAAGAAAAATAAGCAAAAGCAGAGTCTGTTACATCGAAACAGACCTTTCTAACGATGTTCTTTTCCTCAAAAGATTATGTGTCATCAGTTTTGATGAAGGATATTTGTAGTTCTCGTAACATATATCAAAGCAAAAGAAAGAGAAAGACTATTAAGTGAAGAAGAAAGCCTGCAAAGGAAGCAACACTTAGTTAATGTCAAAGCAAAGAGAAAGAAGAGAAGTAATATGACAAAATGATAAGAAAAGGTGGAAAATCTGAACAAAAATATTGCAACTTATAAAATATTTCATGATCTTATCTCATCCTTACTCACGATCTGTTTTATTTTCTTGTGAACTATTGGCTTTCTTTAGACAGTGCTGAACCTTCTATCTGTAGCTTCTTAAAAATCCGTAACTGGTCACTCCCCTTTCCATAGCAACCACCACACTTAGGGCATGTGACTAAGTCTAGGGGTTGAGTGTTTCCTGCAAACCATGGTGTTTTTTTTTTATTATGTTAGGAAAATAAAGATGTGCATCAAAAGTAAATATGGTTGCTCGTGTTAGCATATGTTTAAAACCGGTGCTTCTTATAATTTCCGCCTGTTCATCATTCTATAGCGTTGCAGATTTCATGGCTATCCTATATGCAGATATAGTTGATTAATTTAAGCTTACGTGTAGTAAATATGCCGGTTCTCTGGAAGGCCCGAATTTGCACACGTCTGGCTCGGTGTAGACTCGTTACTGCTGTAAATTTAATCATTGTTGTAATCGAATATGAAGACAGTTAGTAAAGATTCATAAATAGTGTGCAACTGTTTTTACCATTTTTAGAAGGAGATTCTGAATTGTGTGCCACCGCGGGGCCTGCAGTCTTGGGCAACAACACATATCAATGCTTGAGGCATGCTGTTTGAATAAACACCTGGGCAGAAAGGCAAGACTTTGATTCGTTTTTGTTCACCATATCAGAACGGAAGTTAGGTTCATGTGAGAGTTTAGAGTCTAAAGAGGTTGCAGAGACTTAAATTTCTACGTATTAATTGATAGAGAGGGATCACGTTCTTATATATACAACTCTGACTCCCGAAATATAGGAGTATCTAAGCAACACTAAGACTTGGTTACGAAACTAAAGAACCTAGATTACATGAACTATCAATTTGTACATACCCCGCGTTGAGCACGAACAGTATCACTCCACACGACCACACGTCGATTTTGGCACCATCATATCCTGTCTTGGCGAGCACCTCGGGCGCCACGTAGGCAGGCGTGCCGCAGAGTCCAAAATCGGATATCTTCAAGTCGAGCTTCTCGTCTAGGAGGAGGTTCTCGGGTGAAGACAAAGAATTATAACTGGATCACACCCAAAAAAAAAAACAGATTTTTTTTGTTCTCAAGTCAACAAAGAACAACGAAACAAAATAGGTCCGAAGAACTTTGAATGTTGTTGTTATCATCATCATCATCATCATCATCGTCCTCATCGTTGTAATCGCATTTCCTCATCTGGGCCTCTGTTGACCTTAATTCTTATAATCAATTGGTTGAGAATGTAAAGCTTTCATCTTGTTCTCGTTATCTCATTCTCTTCATCGCGTTTCATTTGCGATTGTTACAGACCTGCAATCGTCGAAAGGTCGAGTCTTTTTGGTTAGATTGTTCTGGGTTTCGCGTGATTAAGGAAAGAAAAGGGAAAATTAGAAATTTTTCTCGATTTTTTCAGGTTCGTGATTTGATTAGGAAGTAGCGGCTGCTGAGATCCTCGGAGGTGATAGGGGATTTCCCATTTGGTTTCATGCCCAAACGTAACTCAATAAACTCAAACCCTCTGACATGTTTTAATGAAATGTTGTGATTTGAGGAATTTAATAAGTGACGTGGACATGCTAGAATCTCTCCATATTTGGCTTTTAGTATAGTACTAGATCTCGATCCGCGCGGTGTTTTCATTTATTTTTATATAAACATTTTGTTTTCAATTCTAAATTGGTATATATTATAATATATATATGTCTATCAATTTTTAAAACATGATAAATATACGGTATATTTTTTATTGAATAAATTGTTTCAAAATTTTACATGCATTTATATCTTCTTCTATATATATATTTTCAAATTATTATTTTATTATTAAAATCATAACCATATATATATAGATTAGTAAAATATTGTTTTATTGTCATATTCAAAAATATTACACATATAAATATTTGTTTTATTTACCGGATCAGTGTGAAATGACGATAGTCAGAGAAAGATCTACATCTCGATCCGCTCAAGGTTTTTGTTTTCATTTATTTTTATATAAATATTTAGTATAATAAGTATTTTGTTTTATTTACCGGATCAGTGTGATGAATATATGATCATCTATGTATATAATGTGTAAGAAGTTGAAAATTAAAACTGTCGGTTTAATGTTTCTTTACAAGTGAAATGCTTCAAGGGGATGTGTAAGAGGTGGATCATCACTTGATCATATATTATATAACGTGTAAGTAAATATAACAGAGGTTTTAATTCATTTTTAAATAACAAACAACTCACATTTACAATTCTAGAATTATACGTTAATGTTTTAGTCTAAAGACTGTTTGTTAATGATTTATATTTACGGTTGAGCAAAAACGTTGATGCATTGGTTTGATAATAATTTACCATTACAATAATTAAGGAAGCAAATATTGGTTTGTAAACCAAACCGAAATTGTAGGCGTGTAACAGAATTTTAGGGAATGATATAATAAGCCATATTAATAGTAATAAATGAATAAATGATAACTGATTTCTAGTGATGGTCCACTAAGTCCATTCTTTAAAAAATCACACATGAATTAAGGTTGTGACTTCTGTTTTAATATATAAGATATATATATAATAATAATAGTTGATCAAAAAAATAATAATAATAATAATAATAATAATTTGGTTTTAAATGATTTCCCATTATGTAAGATATTAGTTTATATTGATTATTCAGAGGTTATAACTGACTAACAACCGTAATTCATTCAACTATTTTTATACAATGTTATAATACATTTATATTTATTATGATTTCATAATTGGTGACGTAAAGTTCCCATGTAAAAAAGGTTATATAAAATAATTAAACATAATATTTACATTATAAGAAATAAAGAAACCAAATAAATTGATACAATCATGCATCTCCTTAAAAGAACCAAAATATTTTGATCCAGATTCAAATAAGCATCACAAAAAAAACCAAAATTAACACAACATTATCATCTCAAAATTTATCACTATTAGTTTAATTTTAATTTGTAAATCAAATAAAAATTATACATAATTCGCGTTAGCGCGGTACTAGACTAGTTTTATTATTAAATGAGAAAAACAATTAAATAATGATTATAATATATAATAGGGTAGCCTTCTCAACACCGAAAGTATCATATATAATAACAAATACACATTATCTTTTAATTTTGTTCTGATTGCACATATGTGTGAAACTAATCAAGCATATTTATTCCTAGTTTAAATAATCGAAACCCAAATCCGCCTAATGTTTAAGGTACAAACTAAAATCAACACAGAGCCGTTTACAGTCGGTTTACAGGAGCAATAGTAAGGAAAAATCACATCTCGCACAAAGGTGCGGATTTTTCGATTTTAGAGTTTGTAAGGAAAAATCGATTTAGGAATTAGTTTCACTTTACTAAAGCTTTATTAGGAGGATGAGTTGGATTTGTTGGGTTTAAATTATAGTTTGATTCCAACTAGTTTGATATCGGTTTAGGTACTGAACTATTAAAAATAAATGGGTTTCGATCTTTTTTATTGGAAGATAATAGGTTAGGATGCTTTTTTTTGCCATCTAATTTTGTTAAAAACCGAAACCCACAAACCATACAAAATAACAAAGCCCGAAGGCCCAACCGAAAGAGACCCATACAAGACATACAAACAACTGGACCTAAAGTCCACTAAACTTAAACCCACCCAAAAAGAAACCCACAAAATATGCGTCAAATTTTGTAAACGTGTTAAGAACACGTGTTAATCCCTCAACAACGAAGGATAACACGCGTCACCGAACTCTTTCACCTTCACCGTCGCGAGATTACGCCGGAAACTGACTGTCGCTGCTTCACATACCTCCAACGCCGGAGATTCTTCCCACGGAGAGAATCCCTCGACCAAACCGAGATCTCATCCGGATCACCAAACCACCCATACAGAAATTAATCCCGAAATCACAACCTCCGCCTTCATCACCATAGCATACCCATCGGAGAGCTTCATCGACTATCGAGATCGCATCCAATCGGACCGAGCCATCAAACTGAAGACAAGAGCAACACCCCATCACACCCCACGAGTCAAAATCGAAACCAAAACCCAATCAGACGACGGGTTTAAAGCCGGCAACGCAGAGCTCTAAAAGCCTATAACCCTAGAGTCATAAGCCGGCGACAAAACGGACCCTCCCCTCTCTAGAAGCCTCCACATCCCGGAATCAAAATCTTGTCATATAAACCGAACCAGAAAGAAGACAAAACGGACCCTCCCCTCTCAGAAGACATGCACGGAAGAAAACAGACCCCCCCCCTCACAAACCGACCGACGGTGACTGTGGAAGCCCACCCCGTCGGCCGGAAATACTAATCTCACCGGAGGAAACCTAGAGAGAAGACAAAGAATAGTATCGGGTCTTATCTTACTTCCCCCCCCCCCCCCCCCCCCCCCCCCCCCCTCTCTAATTCTTTAGGTTAGGATACATATAATGCGTAGAATTAGAATGAGGTTGAAAAATGGTGTGTAAATGTTATTATAGTAACCATGTCGTCTACTCTATATAATAGAAGGGAACAAAACAAGTAAAGGTATTCAAGTTTCAATGTGCATAATGTTTTCATTCTTATCCAAAAGCACCTAGTATCACGGGGACGTCAATTTGGTTATGTTGTAGTCCATTGATTGAAAATCGCATAAAATGGGATATTTAGAAAACATTGTCCCAGCAGTGTTGCCCAGTAGCAAATAATCAAATCAGATTATGTTAAGTCATGGACTTGTATAATTCTTAAAAATCCAAAACATTGACCCGAAGAGAGCTTTTCTGTTACTTTAAAAGAACGAAACAAATAAAATGGTTCTTAACATTTTTACCAAAAAAAACAAATAAAATGGTGGTGTCTTATAGGTGAAGGGGATGTATAAAACGTGTGCCGCTCGTGGCTTCTCGGTATAATATTATTCTGAAAGTGCAAGTAATATTCGTCATTATTTCACCTTCTACTCCTAAAAATCCAGCCCACGTTATCTAAAGGATATTTTCGTCTTCTTGTTATCAGCCAAACCTGCTGACTCCAACACGGTATCGACCCATGTAAGATAAAAACAGCTAGCGGTTGACAAAACCTAACCTAACTAGTTGTACAACTAGACAATCTCTTTCTTTTTCCCTGTAATAATAATAAAATCATTTATTTATTTATAAAAATAGTGCGTGTTTAAACTTTGTTTACGTCTTCTCCACGTAGAAAAGGACTAGATTTAAAGGAGTTTCCTATAAATATATAAACAAATGCAGCACCGCCGATTACAGTAACCAAAGGCGGTTCTCCCACTTTCCATTTATGCAACTCTTTCCTTATATATTTGCACTTGGAGCTCAAGTTCTTGTTCTTTCTCATCAATCATAAACACACAATACTACTCAAAGCTCGTGTTCCACACGGTTTGATTGTTTTCTTGTTCCAATGGATTACGCAGGAACCGAGTTTCAAGCTAGTTTAGATTCGGAGCAAGAAGGATCAACGGTATCTGAATCTGGAAGCTGTGATTCGTACGAGCAACCAAGACCTTCTTTCGCCGATGAACACGGTCTCATGGAGTTGCTTGAAGGCGACAAAGCTTACGATTTAATCTACCGTAACTGTAAGTCTGGTCTCGGAGATCAATGCCAGCTTCTCTCCATCCTCAGAAACGGGTTTCGAACCATAGGGTCTCGTGCAAAGCTCAAGACTTTCCAGGTTTTTCAAGAGGCGGTGGAAATGAAACACGTCGGTGAAGGCGGCGGCGGCGGCGGGAGTAGAGTCAAATACGGTTGGTGCGCCGTCACGAAAACAGAGTTGAAATCTATTTTGGAATACGGGTTTAGCCAGCCGAGTAACGACGGTTCTTATGGTCGTGGGTTGTATCTCTCGCCTGATAATGCTCTTCTTGAATGGTAACTTTAAATCTCTTTGTTTTTTATTTATTATTATTAATCTCAAATCTATGAAAGGGCTCAGACTAATCTTTTCTTGAAAAGGTTTGTTTCATTGGTCTCATTGTTTGTGTGTTCTCTTAGTGTGAAGGGTTCAGCTGCGGAGTCGGAAGATGGGATGAGATTCTTGCTGCTTTCAAGAGTTATACTTGGGAAGTCTGAGGTTGTTCCACGAGGGTCGACTCAGTCCTGTCCTAGCTCTCCAGAGTTTGATTCTGGTGTAGATAATTTATCTTCTCCGAAGAAGTATATTGTGTGGAGCACTCACATGAACACACATGTCTTGCCTGAGTTTCTTGTCTGCCTCAAAACTCCGTTTAATTTCAACAGTCCAAGGAGATTGAGATCGCCATGGATGCCGTTTCCTTTACTGATCAAAGCATTATCCAAGTTCCTACCTCCTCCTCAGATAGTCATCATTCAAAAACACTATAGAGATCAGCAAGTAAGTGTCCTCTTTCTTTCTTTCTTCCATCTTTGCTTCATTTTCATGTAATTTTCACACATTTCTGATTCTTGCTTCCTTTGTGTTCAACAACAACAACAGAACATGAGAATCTCAAGGAGCGAACTAATACAACGAGTCAGAAGAATAACCGGAGACAAACTGCTTGTACATATCATCAAAGCTGTTGGAAATAAAGTACAACAACAGTAAAAGACTCCATTGCAGAGAGATCATCACTCTGCTGCATTTATGGATTCTCCTCAAGTGTTTTCAGCATCACAAGGATCAAGACCGATTCAGAGATTTGTATGTGTAAACATGAGAGGACTCTGCTGTTTGTCTTTCTCCATTGATAGTGACGAAATTTTATATTATCCAATAGACTATTTTAAGATCAATAGGTTTAACAAACATTACTTTACTGAAGAAAATTAACAAAGTTGACTTTTCATATTACTTTCAACATCATTTGGATCAATTCTCTTTGGCTGATTTCTGAACAAAAAACAAATGAAAACGGATCTAAAATGTAAAAAAAAATAACATCAATAAGATTCAACAGAGTTTCACAATAATAATAACCAGCCTCAGCCATTGACTAACTAAGTCAACGCTTTATTTCATGATTCAGAAGTAGTTGTTATACCTCCCCCCTCAATACTGAAACTACAAGCAGTAGAGAGGGGTAGTAAACTACAAAAACTTCACTTTTATTCGATGCTTACAGCAAAACTAAGTGCTCTCTTTCGCTCATTTAAGTAGATGGAGGAAGCTCCCAACCTTGTGGAATCGGACCGTAGTCATAGATGACCTCTCTGTGGCATGACCACACCAACTTTATTGCCTCTGGTGTTCCTATCCCTGCTCCTCTTGGATCTCCAGCAGGTCCAAACCTGTGTGTTATAATATGAGCATTTAGGTTTTCTTCTCAAAGAAAAAAAGAGAGATGTTAGTTTGAGGGGATTTTTAATAATCTCACCAATGATTCTGAGGAGCTCCAGTTGTTCTTCCTCTGAGTCCAGCATATGTAGTCCCATTCACCGAGTTTCCTATCACTTCCTGCACATATTTGTTACATCATTATCTCTGAGATAAGAGACTGGTTGATTGATGTTGATGATGGTGCAAAGACTTGCCTGGATAAAGATGGGATCGTTTGAAACAACAGCTGCAGTTAGGTGAGCGTGCATCCTCTCCAAAGCATCCAACACTAGAGGAAGTTGATCCTTTTTGTATTCCGTTACAATCTGGACATCAGATACAGAAACAGAGCTAAGATTATTTTCAGCAAGGAAACACACGGGAATCATTCAGCTAGTAGAAAATGATATAATACCTGAAACGGTCCAAAAATTTCTTTGGTGACGAGTTCGTAGGTTTTACTGTCCTTCAAGATTTCTTCAATGGGAACATAAACTGCAGTGGGCTCCAGAGCTCCGTAGATAGAAGGAATAGAGTGGTTCTTCAATGGTTTCCCACCAAAGAGTAGCTTTGAGCCTGGAATCTGAAGCAGATTCTCCATGTGCTCCACCATTGCCTCAGTTGTGAACTGTAAACAGTAATATAAAGGATTAGTGTCAATGATACAATCTCATATTGGATTATTAAGCAAAAGTATGAAACTTACTGTTAGGACAGGACCAATGGTCAAGTCTTCCAGCTTGCGTCTTCCTGCAAGGTCTTTTAGCTTTGAAAGCAGAGGTGTTTTTGACCAGTTCTGGAAGAAAGAAAACACATTCAAAGCAACAAAGACAAATTTAGAAACTGGAAGTAACAATAGGAGATTCAAAGGCAGTTTCACCAAAACAGACCTCGTGCACAAAAAGCATAGACTGTGCAGAACACTTCTGTCCACTGCACGCGTATGCATCTTGATCACATACCCATGCAACATAATCAACCTGACATTAGAACACCGGGTCAAATATTACACTCACCATCTAAAGAGACTAATTGAAATAGAAATATGAAGTTTATATATATAATAAGGAACCTCTTGAACATCAGGTCCCAAGACTTTCCAGTCAAATCCAGCATCTTCCAGTCTGATCCGACCTTTCAGGTCCAGTGCCAACTTTTCAGCTACTCTGGAGCTACCCGTGAAGAGTGTCATCCTTGGATTCGCCTGCAAAATAGGCAAAACATGGATTCAGCTCAATTTAAGAAAAAAAACATGTGGAGACATATAGACTTGTGCATTCCGAAAAACAAACCTCTAGCAATATCTTGTTCATAGTCTTGCCATCGGAATTAATAAAGTCAACATCTTCAACGGGTAAACCACAGTAGTGAAGCAACCGCATCATTTGCTCCATTACAATGCTCACCTACCACAATAGTGAAAACAATCATGAAAAAGGAGAATATGAATAAGTTTTATATGTGTGCCGAGATCATATAAGTACATACCTTGCTGTCCACTTTAAGTAGAGGTTTGTTACCCATGTATAAAGCCCCCATCAGCTGAAGTAGTGGAATCTCAAGTGGGAAATTGAATGGTGTAACAATCGTTACCTGCCAACATAAAAAAAAATTTACGATTTCAAACACAAAAGCAAGAAAACAGAATAGTCACAAGCTACAAGCATTTAGTAAGAATGACTTACAGGACCATAAGGCCAGCGGTAGCCATGACTTTGCTGACCAAGGTGATTCCCAGGTACTGCAAAAGACCTTGCCAGGAACCGCACCTGATAAAAGAAAAAGTGAAGCAGACTCATTTAACAAATATTCTAAAGCTGTAACTTCATGGGGTTCAGCCACATCAATGAATGCATATAGTTCTTGAAAGTGACAACCAGGAACCAACATAAAAATAGTTCACGTACCTGATCACCGCAGAAGTTCTCTAAGAACTTTCGTGTGACGAAGACTTCTCCAGCAGCTTGCTGGTAACTCTTTGGAGCAACCCTCTGAATCAACCTCGTGAAGAAATCAGATACCTTAGGTAAGGCGAGCATATGCGCTGCCTTTGTCGAGATATCTCCATATAAAAGGTATCTGTAGAGAGCATGACCAAAGGCTTTAGTATATTGAAATGAGATGACACAATTTCTTAAATTACCAAGCAAATCATACCTCTCTGGAGACTTGAAAGGGTTGTGCAGACCATGTTTCGGACACTGTGCTAAGCTCTCAATAAACGGCTGCAACATTCAACAGAGGAAAGATAAAAGTTAGAACTGTGAAGGAGACCCATGTTGGCTATTACGATTAATGTTTTTTTTTTGATGGATGATCTCCACACCTGAACTCCCGATTCCTCCACTTCAGCAACTTTGATGAAGGGCTCTCCATTGAGAGGATCCAGAAGCGTGTTGTAGTTCGAAGATCCAATCCACTTTCCTTGCACTACAGATACAAACGAAAGTACATCTCAGAGATTCCACACACAGCAATATTGAAAGCAAGAAGCTTTCACTCGTTTACTATGGCTACAATGAGCAATCAGAGAGATACGACACGTACCAAAGCTCTGTACTTCAGCAGGGTGAGCACCAGATATCTCCTCAGCATCTACGGTAGCAAACGGTATAGAATGATTCAATCTGCAAACACGGTAAGCAACGATCACATCAGGAACATTGTAATTATATGTCAACGGCAATGACAAAGCGGATCTCTAATCATTACATAAAACACTGTCAGATGCGGAAACTCGATGATGTAACCAAGACCCAAATCCAAATCTCAGATTTTTTTATAACACCAACTTGCTAAAGTTTTTGTCTTTTTACTTTTAATTAAATCTTTACTGAGACTGCTTAGGGCAAAACATGCAGTCTTTAAAAAGAAACATCACTTGGCGAGATCAAACCTGGAAGAGGTGAAAGAAGCGAGGAAGCTCGAGGCTTTGTTGTCACAGAGAGACTTAGCTCTCAATCCTCTGCTCGCCAAGACTCTGTACATTGCTTTAAGATCCAAAAGGGACGGAGAGAAAGATGAAACTCGAGACGATTTTTGGAGGATTACGAGATTGGTGTGTGTGGTGGTGTAACTGAGTGATTGGCTTATAAAACGGAAGGAGACTAATTGATTTTGCTTGAATTACGTAAATGACTTTTTTAGATATTTATTGATTTTTCCCTTTATTTTATTATTATTTAACGTTCAACGTAATAGTTTTTAATTGCTAGTTATATAACCCCATGATGACTCATCATGATGAAGAAACATATTCTAATCTCCTCTAATTAAATGGAGTAAGAAGGTTAATCTTTTTTATTAAAAATTAAATTTGTAAAACTGAACAGATTTGGATGTAAACAAAAGAGAGTTTAGTATCTATAAATCTTAATTTTAAAATTAATAGTATCAAAATGGGGATAGCTTTGCTGAGTCACGTCCGCTTGGGTGCTGACGTTCTTGTTTTTGTCTTTATGCTAAACCATTAATTAATAAGACTATGGCGAGAGAGAAACAGAGTAAAGCATGGGGTGAGGCTAATGCTATTGGATATTCTTACAAAGCTCACTGAAAAAGGGATCAGAAACAAGCTCAGTCTGATTACAATGAAGGGTGGGCAGAATATGGTGAATGTTCTTCAATATTGGTTCCAAGCTAGAGGAGTGTAGTTTGAATTTTGAGTTTTGAGGGTTGAGTATAACACTAGGTCCACACAAGTTGTAAGAAGGCTTTTTTAAATAAATTTAAAATTCATTCAAAAAAAAAGAAAGAACCGAACTTATTAATCCAAAACTCATTCCTTCTTGTTTCGAAGATTTGATCTCTTTATAAGTTTGGTATATCTTGTTTCTTTGATTCTGATTCGTATTTTACCTTTGGGCTTTAGTTGTATTTGAGCTTCTTCAGGTAGATGATAGATATGTAGTTCTTGGTCTTGGCGAATAATGAGATTAAAATTTTAGTTACATGTGAAATGCAGTTACTATTACCACCACTAGTGACAGACAAGAATCATAAGAGTTTCACCTGATTACTTTCCAGCTATAGCGACTCCGGCTAAGAAGAGAGACTCATGTGGGACTTCAAGAGACTGCAGAAAGATCCTCCCGTGGGGATAAAGTGGTGCTCCTCAAGATAACGATATCATGCTCTGGAACGCTCTCAATCTTTGGGTACAATTTTTTTAACCATCATTTACGTGTTTTGTTTGTTTCAAACAAATGAACAATAAACGAATTTCATTCTTCACTGCCTTTGCAGACCTAATGACAGTCCACGGGATGGAGGTAAAATCTATCCTACTATACTTATTGCTTCGAGCAGACATGTTTCTTGCTAGACTAACCAAACTTTATATTAACCTTTAGGTACCTTCAAGTTGACTCTTCAGTTCACCGAGGACTACCCGAACAAACCACCAGTAGTTCGGTTTGTTTCACGAATGTTTCATCCAAACAGTAAGATCGATCATTCACTTGAATAAAATAGCAAAGACCAAATACGAGTGCTTGGTCGACGACTTACTTTGGTTTTTGTGAACTTATGCTGATGGAAGGATTTGCTTGGATTACAAAACTAATGGAGTCCAATATACGATGTTTCTGCAATACTCACATCAATCCTGGTGTATAACTTGCACATTGCGTCTTCTGCATTGTGGGGTTAGTGCATGAGCTAACCAACATCTTATTTTGTTTGTTTTACAATAGTCTCTGCTTCGTGACCCAAATCCTAGTTCGCCAGCAAACTCCGAAGCTGCAAGGTTGTTCATTAAGAACAAGCAAGAATATAACAGGAGAGTAATGGAGATTGTGGAGCAGAGCTATGTATATTAACATTATTCAATATTTGTATTTGACTATTGAGTAGTAATTGGAGATTTGAAATAGTTTTATCCAAAATATATTTGATAACTATGAATAAACGAAGAAACACATCTCAAATGAAGAGACAGAGAAGAAAAAAAAAAACAGAACACAATTACATAACCAAGCAAATAAAATATTTGGTGTCTTCCAAACCAAACTTAGGAACGCGTTTCAACTATGTACCTTGAACAAGCATTCAAACCAAAAGGAAAAAAAGAGACGATTGAGATGTGAAAAAACGCTTCTCTGTTCTTCATTCAAACTTGGATTTCTTCTCCTGCCCCCACAACAACCTGCAGTGAACAAGTTCGTGTTAGTCATTTAGTTACAGAAGCAATTCGATCCTCTGAACTAAAAGAGATTTTACTCACGGAGTTTTCTTTGTTCTCCATTTTGTTCATGTGCTTCAGAGATTTAACTTCTTCACCTATACAAAAAAACATTTAACACCATATAAATGAACAACACAATGTCACAACCTTTCAAAAACACTGAATAATATAATTATTTTACCTTCCTTAGCAGCAGGTTTCTTGGTGGACTTCTTAGTCTCTTCTTGAACTTTCTTAGTCCTTGGCTTAGTTATCCTTTCAGGTTTCTTCTGAGACTTATTGTCCTTGTTTTCTGGAACTGCTCTAGGATTGACAGAGTTGGTCGCTACTGCTTTCTTTGTCTTCAGGCTGTTCTTAGAAACAGTCTCCTTCCTGTTTGCACGTTTCTTCTCTGAAGGTTGAACAACAGTCACCATTGGAGCTCCATCTTCTGATTCTTGAACAACCTCTGGAACATCCGCTTGGTTCACATTGATTACATCCAAAGACCTCCTAGTTCTTTCTTGTGGGATGTTTTCAGAGACCTCTTCCTCCTTGGCTTCTTCTATGACAGCTGAATCTTGGGAAACATCCTCTTTCATGATCTCTGATGTGATGATCGAAGCTACAGGAGTGGAGAGTGAACTCTGGACATCATCATCATTCTTCAAAGAACCAGTTGTTTCTTCAGCCACTACAGAACTAGTCTCTGAGACCTTCTGCGCCTGCTTGGATTCTTCTGAGATACCGTACAGTTCAGATAGTTCCTTCATAGCATCAGCAAGCCCATCCATGTTGTTACGAGCAGCATATGATTTCAACTCCTCTTTCATCTTGTCAAGTGGCTACATTCCAAACACACACACAAAAACACAGTGAGTGTAATCAAAACAAAAACAATCAAACTTTCATAGAACCAACAAACTTTTTACCTCACACCCTGCATGAAGAGCAAGTTTAAAAAACCCAAGAGAGATCGAGTGTTTCGCCACTGATTCAGCAAGCTTGATATGAGTCAGCCAGTAAGTAGAGGAAGACAAATCCTCCACTTTTCTCCGAACCCCTGATCTCATCACACTAGAGACAGGCGTTACATTCAAGCTCCTGGCACTGCCTACTGGTCTCTTCGCCTTGGTCTCAGACAAAGAAGTGACGCTGCTGCTTACAGATCGAACAGAAGAGTTGCTTGAGGCCTTGTTTGGAATAGACATTCTTCTTGGCGGCTTGGCTCGATCAACACTCTTCTTAGCAGACAAATCAAGAACCGTAGTACTCTGACTAACAGCAGATGCAACTCGTCCCCTGAGATCCAAAACCAATTCACAAGAAGATTTACATATAGCATATAGCCGGCTATCATCGTATCCTAACATTCAGAGCTACGAGAAATGTTCAAATCAGTAACCCAGCGATGCATCATACAATCTTAATCCTAATCAACGTGATGAACAGTACCTTCTGGGCGCTGAAGAGCCTGAGAAATCAGGAACAGGAGGCTTCCCTTCCTTGGATCTGAGAGCAGATCTGAGAGGATACCTCAGCTTCGAGTTGATTGAGTTTCCTATTACGATCAGAACAGAAAAAAATCACGAATCTGAAACTGGAATCGACGATCTAAGAGAGGAGGAGTTTAAGATCAAATTACCAGAAGCAACAGAGCTCACGCTTTTCTCCGTCGATTTCTCCATGGATGCTCTGATCTTTCTCCTTTGCTTTTTTGTTTGTTTTGGAGTGGGAAGAAACTGAAGATTTCAATTTTTGAATTATGTGTGAGCGGAGAAAGCTAACTTATAATAGCAAAGCAATCTGATATTTTTTTAAAAATAATAGACTCGCGTGTGCCCCCTGTACTATATATTACGTTCTCTTACGACCCCAATATTTCTTTTGGTGCTTATTTTGTCCAATGTAATTAGCATTTGACCAATAACTAATGGAGAAAAAAGAAATTCGGAATTATGTATGTAACTATTCTTATATTCACAGCTTCTTAATCATGAAAAAATGATTTTCAGGAATCATGTAATCGGGACTTTAAAATGGGGATTTGGTTCAATCAATAGTTTGGGGTTGAATAAGAAGATATCTAAAGTGTAAGGGTCTACTTTTGAATAGTTTACAGAATACACGCTTAACCTAAATTTTTGTTGCAGTTTGCCTTGAGAGCGGGAACTTTGTTGAAGTCTCTTTAGAGTCAATACGAACGGTCCGATTCGGAATATTTGGAATCTGAGGGCCTACCATTTCCCAGACGCTCCGTTGTGTGGGGTCTCTGTGTAGTTATTCTTCAAAAATTCGAATTCAAATAACGCGCCGCTGAATGATAAACCGTTGTTTTAAAGGTTGAGATTCAAGGGCCTTTTAAAAGTGCAGACCCATTAATGTTTATTGGGCTTATTTTGGGCTCCCTCCAATAGTGTGAAAACATCCATCTTCTTACAATTAAGGAACATGAGACAAAGACAATTTCTTGTCCGAATAGCTCAAACGAGTCATTAATGTGATCTTTTATGGGAGCGGGAGAGAACACTATTGGAACGAGAGAAGACGTAAGACGTGTAGACTTTTAACATAGGATCATCAGTTCTTTAACATCATTATCACGTGTAGTTATACTATCTCCTCGATTGAAGCATTAATATATTATATACACGTAAAGTTTCCTCCGCTAGCTTCTCTTCATTCCATACTTGTAATGCTAATAATAAATTAATAAGCTTTGTATCATTCGTGATGTCTTCGTCCTAATAACATCCATTTCCCCCTCTCCACAACCCTAATCATATAACACACATTTAAAGAAGAGGTAGAAGAAAGGGAAATGAACAAATTATATTTCAGAAAACGGTTCTATTAACTTTTTTGTCAAGGGAATCTGAGGTTTAGGGGATTGGGAGTGAAGCAGGAGCTGAGGAGGTGTTGAAGGAAGTGGAGGAGAGATAGGGAAGTAGGGAACAGATGGGTGAAGGAGAAGGTGGCAAAGATTCTGCAAGCGATGAGAGATAGAGGCGGAGGAGATAGTGAGGTTGGAGAAAATGTGGAGGCGCGTGACTGGAACCGTTTGCTGGAACATATACTGGACTATGTCGGACATAGTCAGGGTCAGCTCAGAAATTTTGGGGAGGAGGATTCTGTGGCTATGTCTATGTATGTATTTTTTTTCAAAAATTTTGAAAACCTGTTGTGAATGTTTCACCTAAACCGGTCCTGGACATAGTTTTAGAGAGGGCAAAACGGGGTTCCGTTTGTTCCTCGCAGTTCTAACTTTTCTTTTAAATATTCCTTTGTTTAGCTTTTCTGTTTGATGATATAAATGGATGTAACTTATATTATTTTTTTCTGAATTGTAATATGTGATTATTGTAAGAGATGTCTTCTGTTTTTGCATTGTTTTTTTTTTTTTATTCACCACCTCTCTGTTTAGTCTTTACCTTTTTGTTTATTCTTATCTTATTTTTTAGTTATGTGTTTTAATAATTGGCATATTTTCCTAAATCGATTTACAAAATAGAAAGATGCGAGGGTAGTTGAGAGAGAAAGGACACAATCAAGATCAAGGCCTTAGTTGAGAGAGAAAGGACACAATCAACTGGCAGTATTAGTCTTTGGTCAAAAGTCAGACAGTTCGTGGGAAGATGGCAACAAATGCTGAATTATTTCTACAAACATTCCTTGTGGTAAGATACAACACGATCCAGTAAACAAATCTTTATTAACCATCCTGTTTTTATTGCTAAACTAAATACAGACAAGAGGAAGGCCAAATTTTGAAAAAAATAATATAGTTGAAGTTTAGATGTTTCCTAAAAAATATGTAAATGATTAGCTTGATCTCTCGTCTTACACAAGTGAGCACTTCTATGTATATGTGCATAGCCCAAGAAGTGTTCTCGTGGGTTTTAAATTCTTGATGATTTTGGGTGATATGATTACTATTCGTCAAGTCTATGAGTAGTGGTATGTACTTGCGGTGTTCGGTTAATAAGTTGCTAAATTTCAGTTTTATTGCTTAAACGATAATTATTTATAAATAGTTTTAGACATCGTTGTAAATCATCAACGATCTTTTATACTTCACATTGCACACTGTATTACTTGTTCAGAGACTATGATTCTAGTTGTGTTTGAATAATGTGACTAAAGTGTTTCTGACAGGTTCGTATGTGTCGCTAGACTGCATAGTCCATGCTTATAATTTTAAAAACATACAGAAAACAACTTAGACCAACTCATTTTCGTTTTTGCTTTTTCGTTCTTTAAATCACGCGTCTGTTGAAAAAAGAATAAAGAAAATCACGCGTCTATGTTTATGTTATGGGTTGGTCTTGATAATGGGTAGAGATGTCAATGATAGAATATGCCCAACAAGATTCTCTGACGATGTATTGTACATTGATAATCAAGGAACATAAATCATTTTATGGTATGAGAGCTATAGCTCTTGAGACCTCGTCTTTCTTCTTCTTCTTCTCTTCTTCTTCTCTTCTTATTCTTTCATCGATCTTTCTCTTTTTCATTTCCATGGCGGCCAATCCTCCGGTCAAAGAAAGGGCCTTTGGCGTCACTAACATCAAGTCCCACATTCCTATCATCTTGGACTTCGATGACCACAACTATGATGCATGGCGTGAGCTATTTCATACTCACTGCCTTGTGTTTGACGTCGTCGGTCATATCGACGGAACAAGCATACCGGCGGATGATAACGACGCTCCTTGGATGAAACGTGACGGACTGGTCAAACTTTGGCTTTACGGAACCCTAACTCAACCTCTGTTTCGCTCAACATTCAAGACCGGCGGGACTGCGAGGGACATTTGGGTGCGGATCGAGAATCAGTTTAGGAACAACAAAGAGGCACGCGCTTTGCAACTGGATCACGATCTGCGCACCACCGAGATAGGAGACCGTTCCGTTCATGAGTATTGCCAAACACTCAAATCTCTTTCTGACCTCTTGGCCAACCTCGACGTTCCTGTTCCTGATAGGACTCTCGTTATGTATCTACTGAATGGTCTAAACGAGAAGTTTGACAACATCACCAACGTTATCAAACACAAAGATCCGTTTCCAGCCTTTGACATCGCAAAATCAATGTTGCTGAATGAGGAAACACGTCTTAAACGTGGGCAAAAAGCGCCAGCCACTACTGATACTGCCTCCTCCTCTACGGTTCTTACTGCCTCCACAGAGAAACCTCAGCAACAAAAATTCAACAGAGGCAACCGCAAGCAAAATCGAGGACGTGGTCGCGGTGGTTTCAATCAACGGCCATGGATCAACAACTGGAATCCTAACTGGAACAACAACAACGCTCAGTGGCCTCTACCATTCTACCCCGGCTCAATGCCACAGTGGCCAACGTATCCTACACCATGGGCACAGCAGGACACGCGAGGAATCCTTGGGTCTCAGCCTCAACGTCCTCCTCAAGCTCACTTCGCTAATGCCCCGCTTCAACCAACGACCGATTTCGCACAGGCCTTCAACACCATGACAATTGCAGACCCTGGCGCGGCAGATTGGTATATGGACTCTGGTGCAAACGCACACTTGGCATCTTCCTCAGGTATGCTTAACTATGTTCTTAAAGACTGCACCGGAAAGACAGTCATAGTTGGTAACGGTTCTCAAATTCCTATTACTTCCTTTGGCTCTACTTCTATTCCAGCAAATTCTCGTGCTTTAGCTTTGAAAAATGTCCTTGTTGCTCCTAATATCATTAAAAATCTAATTTCAGTACGTCGGTTTACTAATGACAATTGGTGCTCTGTTGAATTTGACCCTTTTGGCTTTACAATAAAGGATCTCAGCACCAGGAGAATTCTTCTCCGCAGTGAGAGTAATGGCGACCTCTACTTTCTACCAAGTCATTTCAATAAACCAGCTACTGCTCTCATGACTGCAGCCCCATCTTCACTTTGGCACAAAAGGCTCGGACATGTCAATAAAGCTTCTCTTCACTCTTTGATTTCTTCAAATTCTATTTCTTGTAATAAACAGGTATCTCACGAAATTTGTGAAGCCTGTCAGTTGGGTAAACACTTGAAACTTCCATTTTATGAATCAAAAACAACTGTTTCATCACCTTTTGAGCTGATTCATTCAGACGTTTGGACATCACCCATTTCGAGTTTAAGTGGAACCCGTTACTATGTTCTTTTCTTAGACCACTACTCACATTTCTTATGGGTGTTTCCTTTGCGTAGAAAATCTGAAGTGTTCTCAAAATTCATACACTTCACTAACTATGTTCAAACGCAGTTCAAGTGTCAAATAAAATCACTACAATGTGATAATGGTGGGGAGTACAACAACACTCAGTTTCACAACTTCTTCTCTTCCAAAGGCATTGTTGTACGTTTTTCCTGTCCCCACACATCCCAACAAAATGGGAAATCGGAACGTATGATTCGTACCATCAACAATACGATCCGAACCCTTCTCTTTCAAGCTAGCCTTTCACCTACTTATTGGGTTGAAGCTCTTCACACCTCTTTCCATCTTCTCAACATCCTCCCGTCCACCTCCATACATAACAAAGTGCCATACACTCTTCTTTTCAATAAAAAGCCTACTTGTGATCATCTAAAAACTTTTGGCTGTTTGTGTTTTCCTAACATTAACTATGATCATCTTCATAAGCTTGCAGCTCGCTCTTCTCCTTGCTTATTTCTCGGATACCCAGCGAACCATAAGGGGTACCGTTGCTTAGACCTCAAGACAAGGAAAATCATTATTTCTCGTCATGTTGTCTTTGATGAAACAATCTTTCCAACGGCACAACCTCTGGCCAACAAGAAAGAAGAATATCATTTTCTTGACTCTCTCTCAGAAACTTCTCCTCTATTTAAATCCATTCTTGAGAGTCCTTTTCTTCAGCCTCCTCCTTTGATCACTTCCGCTCCCACTCAACAAAACATTCCTTCGGTGACCATTCCTCCTGCTCCATCTCAACCTCGTCACCATATGACAACAAGGAGCAGAGACGGCACTCGAAAACAAAAACAGGTCACTTCCTTGCTCTCTACTTCAATTTCTCCAATTCCTACAAGTCATTTAGAAGCCCTTTTAGATCCAAACTGGAATCCTTCTATGACTGATGAGTATGATGCCTTAATTAAGAATGAGACGTTTAAGCTTGTACCTCGACCAAACGATACTAATATTGTTCGTTCCATGTGGCTATATAAGAATAAAGTTGATGCAGATGGCAACCCAACTCGCCACAAATCAAGATTGGTAGCTAACGGCAAGTCTCAAGAAGCAGGCCTCGACTATGACGAAACTTTCAGTCCAGTTGTTAAACCAGTCACTATTCGATCGGTTCTACATTTGGCCTTGCAGCGCGATTGGGCTATTCATTAGCTCGACGTAAAGAACGCTTTTCTTCATGGCAGGTTAGACAAACCGGTTTATATGCATCAACCACCGGGAATGATCGACAAGACTCAACCTTATCACGTATGTAAACTCGAAAAAGCTCTTTACGGCTTGAAACAAGCACCTCGTGCCTGGAATGCTCGTGTTGAAACCGGTTTATATGAGTTTGTGACAAAGCTTGGCTTCAACAAAAGCAACAGCGACCACTCACTCTTCGTTTACAACAAAGGACACGATCAAGCATTCATCCTCCTCTACGTCGATGATATCCTTCTCACGGCATCAACACCAGCGCTTAGACACACCGTCACAAATCTGCTCAAAGCTGAATTTGAAATGTCAGACGACAGACCCCTCTCCTACTTTCTTGGAATCAAAATTGAGAAGAACTCCAAAGGTATGTTGTTGAGTCAATCCGCATATGCCAAAGATATTCTTGCTCGTATGTCGATGCATAATTGCAATCCAGTAACAACACCGGTGGACCTCAAATCAAAGTTATCACAAGACGATGGCGATCCCATTCATAATCCCACTGAATACAGAAGCATTGCTGGTGCGTTGCAGTATCTTACACTTACTCGTCCGGACATACAATACGCGGTTCACCAGCTGTGCCTTTACATGCATGACCCAAGACTCCCTCACTTGAATGCTCTTAAGCGCGTCCTGCGATACCTCAAAGGCACTCTCGACCAAGGTCTTCAGTTATTCAAGTCCACGTCTACGCAACTGACTGCCTATACCGACGCAGATTGGGCTGGCTGTCCGGATACTCGCCGCTCTACCTCTGGATATTTCATCTTCTTGGGAGACAACCTCTTGTCATGGTCCTCCAAACGACAACCCACGGTATCTCGCTCTAGTGCTGAGGCTGAATACAAAGGCGTAGCAAATGTGGTTGCGGAGACTTGCTACATACGCAATCTCTTACTCGAGCTAGGATGCCCCCTGACCACGGCTACACTTGTGTACTGCGATAACATCAGCGCGATCTATCTCTCCAACAACCCTGTCAAACATCAAAGAACAAAGCATGTAGAGATAGATATACACTTTGTGCGTGAAAAGGTGGCTATGGGACAAGTACGAGTACTACATGTACCATCTTCTTCTCAATTTGCGGACATATTCGCTAAAGGACTCCCATCCTCACTGTTCAACGACTTCAAGCACAGTCTCTCCGTCCGGTCACCCAACGATTCGACTGAGGGGGGGTGATAGAATATGCCCAACAAGATCCTCCGAGATCCTTGGATCACATAAGTTTGTTATATTAGTTCTCCTGTAATAGTGGAACAGACGAACGACATTGTGTATATATTTGACGATGTATTGTACATTGAT